>NW_026512334.1:7500-47047 GCF_027579735.1 Bombina bombina
TCTAAAAAACATAATAATTATGAGCCAGATTACCATTGGGGCAATATCAGTTACATGCAAGCAAGATTCTGGTTTATCGTGTCTGTTTATGTGTGCTGGCTGTAGCACTCTTATTACAAGTTGAAAGTAAATGCGATTGCTTGAGCGCAATTGAATGTAACGAACTCCGGGATAGCGCAACCTCAGAGCTCTGGTTAACTGTTTTGCAAAACAAAAAAGTATCACAAAACACACAAAAAATACATAACAAAGTACAGTTACACTCATAATAACACTATCTAATAAAATGATTACAAAAAATATTGCACAAAAATGTTATAAGGGTTCAAAGATATAAGGGGGCCTACTTATCAAGCCGTGAACCACAAATACGCTGGAATTCCGCAGCATATTTGTGGCGAGCCTGATTCTCCTTAGTTATCAAAGCCTACAGACCGGCAAAAGTAGAATTTTGTTGACGTAACATACGATCCACTGGTCTCAGTCCGACACAGATCGATGCTTACGTCATTACAGATGTTCCGAATGCAAGTTCGGCACTGACTACTTTTGCTACTTATCAAATAACTGCCAGGTACGCTCGCCTCTATTCCGGCCCAGCGTACCTGGTTTTCAATACGCCGCCCTGGAGGCGGGGGATGCCATAGGAATCAATGAGAGTCTGAAAGCAGCAAAGCTTATGTTCGCTGCTGCCCGATATCCCATTGATTCGTATGGGAGAATAAAAGTTATGTTTACACCTAACACCCTAACATGTACCCCGAGTCTAAACACCCCTAATCTGCCGCCCCGACACCGCCGCCACCTACATTATACTTATTAACCGCTAATCTGCCACCCCTAACACCCCCTAATTGAAATATAATTTAAATAAATCTAAATAAAATTACTATCATTACCTAAATTATTCCTATTTAAAAGTAAATACTTACCTGTAAAATAAACCCTAAGATAGCTACAATATAACTAATAGTTACATTGTATCTAGCTTAGGGTTTATTTTTATTTAACAGGCAAGTTTGTATTTATTTTAACTAGGTATAATATTTATTAAATAGTTATACTAGTTAAAATAAATACAAATTTACCTGTAAAATAAAACCTAACCTGAGTTACACTAACACCTAACGCTACACTACAATTAAATTAACTAAATTAAATACAATTAAATACATTAAATTAAATTGCCTAAAGTGCAACCCCCCCCACTAAATTACAGAAAATAAAAAACAAATTACAGATATTTAAACTAATTACACCTAATCTAATAGCACTATCAATATACCCCCCCCCCAAAAAAAAATAACAAAAACCCATAGCCTAAACTACCAATAGCACTTAAAAGGGCCTTTTGCGGGGCATTGCCCCAAAGTAATCAGCTTTTACCTGGAAAAAAAATACAAACAACCCCCCAACAGTAAAACCCACCACCCACACAACCAACCCCCCAAATAAATTACTAACTAAAAAACCTAAGCTCCCCATTGCCCTGAAAAGGGCAGTTAGCTCTTTTGCAGGCCCAAAGCCCTAACCTAAAAAATAAACCCACCCAATACACCCTTAAAAAAATCTTAACACTAACCCCCGAAGATTCACTTACCGGGATAAGTCTTCATCCAGACGACATCTTCTATCTTCATCCTTCCGACGCGGAGCGGCTCCATCTTCAAGACATCCGGCGCAGAGCATCCTCTTCCAACGACGTCTTCTTCAGATCGAATATCACTTTAAATGACGTCATCCAAGATGGCGTCCCTTAGATTCCGATTGGCTGATAGAATTCTATCAGCCAATCGGAATTAAGCTAGAAAAAATACTATTGGCTGATGCAATCAGCCAATAGGATTGAACTTCAATCCTATTGGCTGAGCCAATCAGCCAATAGGATTGAGCTTGCATTCTTTTGGTTGATTGGAACAGCCAAAAGAATGCCAGCTCAATCCTATTGGCTGATTGCATCAGCCAATAGGATTTTATTCTAGCTCAATTCCGATTTGCTGATAGAATTTTATCAGCCAATCGGAATCTAAGGGACGCCATCTTGGATGACATCACTTAAAGTGATATTCATTCCGAAGAAGACGTTGTTGGAAGAGGATGCTCAGCGCCGGATGTCTTGAAGATGGAGCGGCTCTGCGTCAGAAGGATGAAGATAGAAGATGCCATCTGGATGAAGACTTCTGCCCGTCTGGAGGACCACTTCTGTCTGTCTGGAGGACCACTTCTGTCGGATTCGTTGAGGACATCTTGCTGTTTGGATGAAGACTTCTCCCGGTAAGTGAATCTTCGGGGGTTAGTGTTAGGATTTTTTTAAGGGTGTATTGGGTGGGTTTATTTTTTAGGTTAGGGCTTTGGGCCTGCAAAAGAGCTAACTGCATTTTAAGGGCAATGCCCATCCAGATGCCCTTTTCAGGGCAATGGTGAGCTTAGGTTTTTTTAGTTAGTAATTTATTTGGGGGGTTAGTTGTGTGGGTGGTGGGTTTTACTATGGGGGGGTTGTGTGCATTTTTTTTTTACAGGTAAAAGAGCTGATTACTTTGGGGCAATGCCCCGCAAAAAGCCCTTTTAAAGATCTTGTAATTTGTTTTTTATTTTCTGTAATTTAGTGGGGGTTTTTTTTTTTGGAAATTTAGTTAAGTTAATTTATTTAATTCTATTTAATTTAGGGAATTGAATTAATTGTAGTTTAGTGTTAGGTGTTAGTGTAACTCGGGTTAGGTTTTATTTTACAGGTAAGTTTGTATTTATTTTAGATAGGTGGTTAGTAAATCGTTAATAACTATTTAGTAAGTATTCTACCAAGTTAAAATAAATACAAACTTGCCTGTAAAATAAAAATAATCCCTAAGCTAGATACAATGTAAGTATTAATTATATTGTAGCTAGCTTAGGGTTTATTTTATAGGTAAGTATTTAGTTTTAAATAGGAATTATTTAGTTATTAATAGTAGGTTTTCTTTAGATTTATTTAAATTATATTTAAGTTAGGGAGTGTTAGGGTTAGACTTAGGTTTAGGGGTTAATACATTTAGAATAGTGGCGGCGACGTTGGGGGCGGCAGGTTAGGGGTAAATAAATGTAATGTAGGTGGCGGCAGTATAGGGGGTTGCAGATTAGGGGTTAATAACATAATGTAGATGGCGGTGGGCTCCGGGAGTGGCGGTTTAGGGGTTAATAAGTTTATTTAGTTGCGACGGGGTCCGGGAGCGGCAGTTTAGGGGGTAAACAGTTTAGTATAGTGGCCGCCCCCAACGTCGCTGCCACTATTCTAAATGTATTAACCCCTAAACCTAAGTCTAACCCTAACACTCCCAGTCCCTAACTTAAATATAATTTAAATAAATCTAAAGAAAACCTACTATTAATAACTAAATAATTCCTATTTAAAACTAAATACTTACCTATAAAATAAACCCTAAGCTAGCTACAATATAACTAATAGTTACATTGTGTCTAGCTTAGGGTTTATTTTTATTTTACAGGCAAGTTTGTATTTATTTTAACTTGGTAGAATACTTACTAAATAGTTATTAACGATTTACTAACCACCTATCTAAAATAAATACAAACTTACCTGTAAAATAAAACCTAACCCGAGTTACACTAACACCTAACACTAAACTACAATTAATTCAATTCCCTAAATTAAATAGAATTAAATAAATTAACTTAACTAAATTACAAAAAAAAAAAAACCCCACTAAATTACAGAAAATAAAAAACAAATTACAAGATCTTTAAAAGGGCCTTTTGCGGCGCATTGCCCCAAAGTAATCAGCTCTTTTACCTGTAAAAAAAATGCACACAGCCCCCCCAACAGTAAAACCCACCACCCACACAACTAACCCCCCAAATAAATTACTAACTAAAAAAACCTAAGCTCACCATTGCCCTGAAAAGGGCATCTGGATGGGCATTGCCCTTAAAATGCAGTTAGCTCTTTTGCAGGCCCAAAGCCCTAACCTAAAAAATAAACCCACCCAATACACCCTTAAAAAAATCCTAACACTAACCCCCGAAGATTCACTTACCGGGAGAAGTCTTCATCCAAACAGCAAGATGTCCTCAACGAATCCGACAGAAGTGGTCCTCCAGACAGGCAGAAGTGGTCCTCCAGACGGGCAGAAGTCTTCATCCAGATGGCATCTTCTATCTTCATCCTTCTGACGCTGAGCGGCTCCATCTTCAAGACATCCGGCGCAGAGCATCCTCTTCCAACGACATCTTCTTCGGAATGAATATCACTTTAAGTGATGTCATCCAAGATGGCGTCCCTTAGATTCCGATTGGCTGATAGAATTCTATCAGCAAATTGGAATTGAGCTAGAAAAAAATCCTATTGGCTGATGCAATCAGCCAATAGGATTGAGCTGGCATTCTTTTGGCTGTTCCAATCAACCAAAAGAATGCGAGCTCAATCCTATTGGCTGATTGGCTCAGCCAAAAGGATTGAAGTTCAATCCTCACCAGATGTATGATAAAAAAATGCCTTTATTTATTCACAAGGATAAAACACTTTGTTTCCGTGCACAGCACCCACAGACCACAGATGACTGGTAACTGGAAGTTTTGGAATGGCAAGTCCAAGCTTGCGGCAGGGTTTTCCGGACAGCCCGCCCTCAGTGTTACAGTCCTGTTATCTGGTGCTCCTGACGGATGTGAACCCCAACGCGTTTCCCCCGGTGTTCGCCGGGCTTTATCAAGGGGATATTCTTCAGATAGTTTAATATCGGGTTGTAGCAAACAATGGCTCCTTAAGTACCCGTATGTGATAAAAACACTCCACCCTAAAGAGGGGCCTGTCAGCCAACTGGTTCATGATTGGCTCATATGAACCAATAGGGAAACAATGCATATGCTAACAATTCATTCATTAAAACTTTATACACGGCATTACCTAAAGTAAATCTTTCATATGTTTTGTCAACACACACACAATTTCGGACTGCTCTACGGGGTATAAGCTGTTTGCAAATACTACACATAGCATCACGTTTGTTGTATATATGGGTTTTATGATATATCGTTGACTCTATTAATTCTATAACATGGCTGAGTGATACAGCTATTTGTATGGGGAAATTCCCAAAGAACGATATATGTGCACACTATTTAGACATGTGCACTGATACTTAGTAGCGTTAAACGCAAAAATGTAAATTTGTAGTGTTGCAGATTTTGTAAAATTTACCCTGTAAGTGTTACGATATAAGGACCTTTTGGAGATAATGTTAAAAACATTAAAAATTACATTAAAAATTACATGATTGATTAAAATAGTAGTTCATACCAACCAGGTGAGGTTATATTAACAAAGGGAAATTTATGCATATTTAGATTTCTACAAATAAATATTTAAAAATTGCATTTGATTTAAAAATTTGCTAGACACTGATGATAAAATTTATGAGAGCGAAATAAAGTCACACTTGTGCATAAAAACTCTTGAGGCTTGTTTTGGTTCACATATAGGCAGCCACATCAATGTCTATATTAAGACCTTGAGGATGTAATGTCATTAATTTATATATCCAATATGTCTCTAGTTTCCTCAGTTCTAGTAATCTGTTATGCTTGCTTGGTGGGATCCACCCAATTACCTGGATTTTTAAAGAGGCAGGATCACTATTGTGATGTTCAAAAAAATGTTTTGCAACATTATGTTTGATCAATTTTTCCTTTATGTTATAAATATGTTCACAGGCTCTGCGTCTTACTTGGCGTTTTGTGCGACCTACATACATTAGGCCACACCCACAATTTAGCAAGTAGACTACGTATGTTGATTCACAATTACTTTTGAAATCAATTTCATAGTGATTAGTTTTACTGGAGTTACTAAAGAATTTTGATCTCTCTACATGAGGACACATCGTGCATCTAGACTTGGAGCATCGTAGTGTCCCCTTCCAGGTACTCAGCCAAGTTTCTTGTACTTTGTTCTTGTTATCTGTCTTACTACGTATCTTGCTTGGTGCTAAATAGTTTTTAAGACTCATGCCCTTTCTGTATGATATGTTGGCTTTTTCTTGGAGATGTGGTCCTAAGAGGGGATCTGCTTTTAAGATTGACCAATGTTTATTTATAATGCTTTTAATTGCCCCTGCACCTTCACTGAATGTGGTTGTGAATCTGGGAGAACAATATGAGCTGGATAACATGCGATGTGTCCGCATTATATACATCAATTCCCCACCAAAAAGGAGTACAAGCCATTAAAAAAGAATTTGAGAATTGGAATATACCAGATAGTCATGTCAAGTTTCTATTGGATAGTATCAACTTTGTCCTGAGCCACAATTATTTTCTATTTGAAAGTAAATATTATCTGCAGATCCACAGCACAGCGATGGGGACCACGTTTGCCCCATCCTATGCCAATCTGTATGTTAATGCATATGAACACGAGTATATATGGAATAACAACCCCTTTATAGAGAACATTTTGAAATATGGCCGGTACATAGATGATATCATCATTCTATGGCAGGGTGATATCTCAAAATTAGACAATTTTGTCTCCCATATGAATGAAAATTCATACAATTTAAAATTTACCAAACAAACTTCACAAACATCGATAGAATTTTTAGATTTAGTACTTTTCACTAGTGACAATTCTAATAATGAGAAAAGTATCTGTGTTAAAAATTATAGAAAACCCACAGAAAGGAATGGTTATATTGAAGCGACTAGCGCACATAAAAAATGCTGGATAAATAACGTACCTTATAGCCAGTTTTTAAGGATAAGAAGGAATTGTACATATTTCAAAAATTATGAGGAAGAAGCTGACATTTTAGAGAGTAAATTTTTAGCTAAAGGATACGATGCAAACAATATTAAACTAGCTAGACAAAAGGCTGGCACCAAGGATAGACAAGATTTAATTTCTTTAAAACACAAAGATGCACCAAATAAGATCAATAACAATGAATGCATAAGATTCACAACCACATTCAGTGAAGGTGCAGGGGCAATTAAAAGCATTATAAATAAACATTGGTCAATCTTAAAAGCAGATCCCCTCTTAGGACCACATCTCCAAGAAAAAGCCAACATATCATACAGAAAGGGCATGAGTCTTAAAAACTATTTAGCACCAAGCAAGATACGTAGTAAGACAGATAACAAGAACAAAGTACAAGAAACTTGGCTGAGTACCTGGAAGGGGACACTACGATGCTCCAAGTCTAGATGCACGATGTGTCCTCATGTAGAGAGATCAAAATTCTTTAGTAACTCCAGTAAAACTAATCACTATGAAATTGATTTCAAAAGTAATTGTGAATCAAAATACGTAGTCTACTTGCTAAATTGTGGGTGTGGCCTAATGTATGTAGGTCGCACAAAACGCCAAGTAAGACGCAGAGCCTGTGAACATATTTATAACATAAAGGAAAAATTGATCAAACATAATGTTGCAAAACATTTTTTTGAACATCACAATAGTGATCCTGCCTCTTTAAAAATCCAGGTAATTGGGTGGATCCCACCAAGCAAGCATAACAGATTACTAGAACTGAGGAAACTAGAGACATATTGGATATATAAATTAATGACATTACATCCTCAAGGTCTTAATATAGACATTGATGTGGCTGCCTATATGTGAACCAAAACAAGCCTCAAGAGTTTTTATGCACAAGTGTGACTTTATTTCGCTCTCATAAATTTTATCATCAGTGTCTAGCAAATTTTTAAATCAAATGCAATTTTTAAATATTTATTTGTAGAAATCTAAATATGCATAAATTTCCCTTTGTTAATATAACCTCACCTGGTTGGTATGAACTACTATTTTAATCAATCATGTAATTTTTAATGTAATTTTTAATGTTTTTAACATTATCTCCAAAAGGTCCTTATATCGTAACACTTACAGGGTAAATTTTACAAAATCTGCAACACTACAAATTTACATTTTTGCGTTTAACGCTACTAAGTATCAGTGCACATGTCTAAATAGTGTGCACATATATCGTTCTTTTTTTATCATACATCTGGTGAGTAGAATTATCACTTATTTGCGCCACTTTGTGTTATAATTGCACTTGAATCCTCTCTCTTTTGCGCTTTTGTTTTTCTGTCTATCTACTCTGGATCCTGGATCCCACAATCCCTTGAGAAAGAAGGGATTAAAAAGGAGCAGCAGAGAGGGAGCAAAAGGAAAAAAGGATCCGCTTGGAAGCTGTCAACAGAATTGAAAACGACTTCATCAAAAGAAGCAATATTAAATAACTCAATTTTGTGAGATAAAAGGTACTGTCTGGCTAATGGAACTTTGATTATAACTTTCTCCAAGGAAGACTAATTTTGCAGAACATATGAAAGCTGTTTTTCAATAGCCATATCAGACACAACCTGATTCAGTATTTCAGTACTTAGTTGTTTTTCTAAAAATTTCAAAGTTGTTTTCAATAATTTCATTCTTTGAGGCTCAATATCTATACCTAGCGCTGAGTAGTGTTCTGGTGTTGAAGTTCAATCCTATTGACTGATTGCATCAGCCAATAGGATTTTTTCTAGCTTAATTCCGATTGGCTGATGGAATTCTATCAGCCAATCGGAATCTAAGGGACGCCATCTTGGATGACGTCATTTAAAGTGATATTCATTCTGAAGAAGACGTCGTTGGAAGAGGATGCTCTGCGCCGGATGTCTTGAAGATGGAGCCGCTCCTCGTCGGAAGGATGAAGATAGAAGATGCCATCTGGATGAAGACTTCTCCCGGTAAGTGAATCTTCGGGGGTTAGTGTTAAGATTTTTTTAAGGGTGTATTGGGTGGGTTTATTTTTTAGGTTAGGGCTTTGGGCCTGCAAAAGAGCTGACTACCCTTTTCAGGGCAATGGGGAGCTTAGGTTTTTTAGTTAGTAATTTATTTGGGGGGTTGGTTGTGTGGGTGGTGGGTTTTACTGTTGGGGGGTTGTTTGTATTTTTTTTCCAGGTAAAAGCTGATTACTTTGGGGCAATGCCCCGCAAAAGGCCCTTTTAAGTGCTATTGGTAGTTTAGGCTAGGGGTTTTTGTTATTTTTTTTTTTTTGGGGGGGTGGTATATTGATAGGGCTATTAGATTAGGTGTAATTAGTTTAAATATCTGTAATTTGTTTTTTATTTTCTGTAATTTAGTGGGGGGGTTGCACTTTAGGTAATTTAATTTAATGTATTTAATTGTATTTAATTTAGTTAATTTAATTGTAGTGTAGTGTTAGGTGTTAGTGTAACTCAGGTTAGGTTTTATTTTACAGGTAAATTTGTATTTATTTTAACTAGGTAGTTATTAAATAGTTAATAACTATTTACTAACTAGTCTACCTAGTTAAAATAAATACAAACTTGCCTGTAAAATAAAAATTAACTTGAAGCTAGCTACAATGTAACTATTAGTTATATTGTAGCTAGCTTAGGGTTTATTTTATAGGTAAGTATTTAGTTTTAAATAGGAATAATTTAGGTAATGATAGTAATTTTATTTAGATTTATTTAAATTATATTTCAATTAGGGGTGTTAGGGTTAGACGCGGTGTTGGGGTGGCAGGTTAGCGGTTAATAGAAATAAACCCTAAGCTAGATACAATGTAACTATTAGTTATATTGTAGCTATCTTAGGGTTTATTTTACAGGTAAGTATTTAGTTTTAAATAGGAATAATTTAGGTAATGATAGTAATTTTATTTAGATTTATTTAAATTATATTTCAATTAGGGGGTGTTAGGGTTAGACGCGGTGTTGGGGTGGCAGATTAGTGGTTAATAAGTATAATGTAGGTGGCGGCGGTGTCGGGGCGGCAGATTAGGGGTGTTTAGACTCGGGGTACATGTTAGGGTGTTAGGTGTAAACATAACTTTTATTCTCCCATAGGAATCAATGGGATATCGGGCAGCAGCGAACATAAGCTTTGCTGCTTTCAGAATCTCATTGATTCCTATGGCATCCCCCGCCTCCAGGGCGGCGGATTGAAAACCAGGTACGCTGGGCCGGAATAGAGGCGAGCGTACCTGGCAGTTATTTGATAAGTAGCAAAAGTAGTCAGATAGTGCCGAACTTGCATTCGGAACATCTGTAGTGACGTAAGCATCGATCTGTGTCGGACTGAGACCAGTGGATCGTATGTTACGTCACAAAATTCTACTTTTGCCGGTCTGTAGGCTTTGATAACTAAGGAGAATCAGGCTCGCCACAAATATGCTGCGGAATTCCAGCGTATTTGTGGTTCACGGCTTGATAAGTAGGCCCCCTTATATCTTTGAACCCTTATAACATTTTTGTGCAATATTTTTTGTAATCATTTTATTAGATAGTGTTATTATGAGTGTTTTTGTATTTTTTGTGTGTTTTGTGATACTTTTTTGTTTTGCAAAACAGTTAACCAGAGCTCTGAGGTTGTGCTATCCCGGAGTTCGTTACATTCAATTGCGCTCAAGCAATCACATTTACTTTCAACTGGTAATAAGAGTGCTACAGCCAGAACACAAAAACAGACACGATAAACCAGAATCTTGCTTGCATGTAACTGATACTGCCCCAATGGTAATCTGGCTCATAATTATTATGTTTTTTAGATAGAGATAGATTATATATATATTAGTGGCACATAGGATAGTATAGATTATATATATATTAGTGGCACATAGGATAGTATAGATTATATATATATTACTGGCACATAGGATAGTATAGTATAGATTATATATATATATATATATATATATATATATTACTGGCACATAGGATAGTATAGTATAGATTATTTATATATTACTGGCACATAGGATAGTATAGTATAGATTATTTATATATTACTGGCACATAGGATAGTATAGATTATATATATATATATATATATATTACTGGCACATAGGATAGTATAGATTATATATATATTACTGGCACATAGGATAGTATAGATTATATATATATATTACTGGCACATAGGATAGTATAGATTATATATATATTACTGGCACATAGGATAGTATAGATTATATATATATATTACTGGCACATAGGATAGTATAGATTATTTATATATTATTGGCACATAGGATAGTATAGATTATATATATATATATTACTGGCACATATGATAGTATAGTATAGATTATTTATATATTACTGGCACATAGGATATTATAGATTATATATATATATTGCTGGCACATAGGATAGTATAGATTATATATATATTACTGGCACATAGGATAGTATAGTATAGATTATTTATATATTACTGGCACATAGGATAGTATAGATTATATATATATATATATTGCTGGCACATAGGATAGTATAGATTATATATATATTACTGGCACATAGGATAGTATAGATTATATATATATTACTGGCACATAGGATAGTATAGATTATATATATATTACTGGCACATAGGATAGTATAGATTTTATATATATATATATATATATATATATATATATATATATATTACTGGCACATAGGATAGTATAGTATAGATTATTTATATATTACTGGCACATAGGATAGTATAGATTATATATATATTACTGGCACATAGGATAGGATAGTATAGATTATTTATATATTACTGGGCACATAGGATAGTATAGATTATATATATATTACTGGCACATAGGATAGTATAGTATTGATTATATATATATTACTGGGCACATAGGATAGTATGTATTATATATATATATTACTGGCACATAGGATAGTATAGATTATATATATATATATATTACTGGCACATAGGATAGTATAGTATAGATTATTTATATATTACTGGCACATAGGATAGTATAGATTATATATATATATTACTGGCACATAGGATAGTATAGATTATATATATATATATATATATATATATATATATATATATATATATATATATATATATATATATATATATTACTGGCACATAGGATAGTATAGTATAGATTATTTATATATTACTGGCACATAGGATAGCATAGATTATATATATATATATTACTGGCACATAGGATAGTATAGTATAGATTATTTATATATTACTGGGCACATAGGATAGTATAGATTATATATATATATATATATATTACTGGCACATAGGATAGTATAGATTATATATATATATATATATATTACTGGAACATAGGATAGTATAGATTATATATATATATATATTACTGGCACATAGGATAGTATAGATTATATATTACTGGCAGATAGGATAGTATAGATTATATATATATATTACTGGCACATAGGATAGTATAGAGTATATATTACTGGCACATAGGATAGTATAGATTATATATATATATATATATATATATATTACTGGCACATAGGATAGTATAGATTATATATATATATTACTGGCACATAGGATAGTATAGATTATTTATATATTACTGTCTGGCACATAGGATAGTATAGATTATATATATATATATATATATATATATATATATATATATATATATATATATATATTACTGGCACATAGGATAGTATAGTATAGATTATTTATATATTACTGTCTGGCACATAGGATAGTATAGATTATATATATATATATATTACTGGCACATAGGATAGTATAGATTATATATATATTACTGGCACATAGGATAGTATAGATTATATATATATTACTGGCACATAGGATAGTATAGATTATATATATATTACTGGCACATAGGATAGTATAGATTATATATATATATATATATATATATATATATATATATATATATATATATATATATATTACTGGCACATAGGATAGTATAGATTATATATATATATTACTGGCACATAGGATAGTATAGATTATTTATATATTACTGGGCACATAGGATAGTATAGATTATATATATATATATATATATATATTACTGGCACATAGGATAGTATAGATTATATATATATATTACTGGCACATAGGATAGTATAGATCAGGGGTGTCAAACTCAAATTCATCGGGGGCCACATCAGCAGTTTGGTCACCCTCAAAGGGCCTCAAAGGGCCGGTTGTATAGGACTATGTGTCCACTCTTTATTATCATAATAAATTATTGTCACTGCATTCAATTATTACTGTTTTTTCTAATAATGTGTAAGTAATAACTAGCTCTGAAAGCAGAAACATAGTCAGAATAATGGCAAGTAGATATTCAAATGTACAATAATTGTACAATTTATTGAAAATATATATTATAATATCATGCTGGTGGTATTGATATTTAAAGAGCTAGGGAAGGCTTAGCAATGCATTAGGGCTAACAACTGCTGGCTTCTGCTTATTATGGGCCTCTGGTTGTGGTTTATTATAAAATTAATCAGTGAGTAGAGTAGTCAGTAATAAATTATAGATGGTGCCAGTGCCAGACCCCTCCCTTAAGTTCAGAGACCCCCATCAATATGTGGACAGACAGTGACACAGTGCCCCCCCTCCCCCATCCCCAGCCTGGCCATTCAAGATTTTCCAGCAATCAATCTGTGGACAGACAGCAGTGACAGACAGTGCCCACCCTGGCCCCCCCATCCCCAGCCTGGCAATTCAAGATTCTCCTACCTGGCTGTACTGACGGTTGACACTGTGGACCTGGACTAGTTGTCTGACTCCACTCGTGACTGAGCTACCTGCAGCCTGCTGCCTGTCAAGCGGACGCGGTGGATGGAGTCTGGAGACGTCACGTCAGGCGGCCATGGCTGTATCCCTCTGCTTTCTCCCGCTCTCATTCAGAGTGAGTGACATCACGTGAGGCAAGTGAGCTGCGCCTGGTCACCAGTCCTCCACTGACACAATCACAATACGCATGCGTGGCGCGGCGTGCACTCACTCGGACCTCCCCCCCATAATGATCAATAGGCAGTATTAGGCTATCTATGCCGGGCGGCCGGGCCAGCACACTGTGGGAGGGAGAGGAGTGGGACGGGAGGCGGCAGTGACAGTCAGTGAGGAGGCACACAGGCAGGCTAGGCAGCAAGTCAGTACTCTGCAGGTGTACTCTGCTATGCATAATAATAATAATAAGGCGGCTACACGGGCCACATGACAAGGTCTGGTGGGCCGGATTCGGCCCGCGGGCCTTGTGTTTGACACCCGTGGTATAGATTATATATATATATATATATATATATATATATATATATATATTATAGATTATATATATATATATATATATATATATATATATATTATAGATTATATATATATATATATATATTACTGGCACATAGGATAGTATAGATTATATATATATATATATTACTGGCACATAGGATAGTATAGATTATTTATATATTACTGTCTGGCACATAGGATAGTATAGATTATATATATATATATATATATATATATATATATATATTACTGGCACATAGTATAGTATAGATTATATATATATATATATATATATATATATATATATATATATATATATATATTACTGGCACATAGGATAGTATAGTATAGATTATTTATATATATATATATATTACTGGCACATAGGATAGTATAGTATAGATTATTTATATATTACTGGGCACATAGGATAGTATAGATTTTATATATATATATATATATATATATATATATATATATATATATATATATTACTGGCACATAGGATAGTATAGATTATATATATATATATATATATATATATATATATATATTACTGGCACATAGGATAGTATAGATTATATATATATTACAGGCACATAGGATAGTATAGATTATATATATATTACTGGCACATAGGATAGTATAGATTATATATATATATTACTGGCACATAGGATAGTATAGATTATATATTACTGGCACATAGGATAGTATAGATTATATATATATATATATTACTGGCACATAGGATAGTATAGATTATATATATATATATTACTGGCACATAGGATAGTATAGATTATATATATATATTACTGGCACATAGATTATATATATATATATATATATATATATTTATATATATATATATATATATTTATTTATTTATTTATTACTGGTACATAGGATAGGATAGATTATATATATATTACTGGCACATAGGATAGTATAGATTATATATATATATATATATATATATATATATATTACTGGCACATAGGATAGTATAGATTATATATATATTACTGGCACATAGGATAGTATAGTATAGATTTTATATATATATATATATATATATATATATATATATATATAGAGAGAGAGAGAGAGAGAGAGAGAGAGAGAGAGCAGCGAATACTTGCAATTTAGAAAAACACTTAAATAAGATAGTCCAGCGCACGTCACAGTGTAGAGAAGGTAATTATAGGAAAGCTGAGATTTCTGAGCGGAGTGCTTTGCAGAAGTATCATGGTAATAAAGTAGGATAGATTAAATAACTCAGTAGTTATTAGAGAGAGATAGGAATTAACCAAAGTATGAGAGTGTCACTCTCCAGATCCTTCTTATAAAGCGCAATCAGCTGAACCATCACAATTTCCTACTAAATGTACAAAATTACCCAGCAAAATATTTTATTTGAATTATTTTTAGTTTTCATGTTAAAATAACAATCAACAAATCAGCAGCAGTTATCGTCACTCCTCTACTCATGAACTGGTGAAAAGGATGGGCCAGTTCTTCATTATGGACTCATAAAACCCATGGAGCCATTCCATTAAAGGGACAGTAAAGCCATAATGAGACAGAGCATACAATTTTAAACAACTTTCCAATTGACTTCTATTTTTTATTTTGCTTCCTTCTTTTGATATCCTTTGCTGAAAGGTTTAACTAGGAAAGCTCAGGAGTAGGTTCTAGCTGCTGATTGGTGGCTATATATATATATATATATATATATATATTCACACACTGAATTTAATTGGCTCACCCATGTGATCAGTTTGAAACCAGTAGTGCATTGCTGCTCCTTAAACAAATGATACCAAGAGAATTAATCAAATTTGATAATAGAAGTAAACTGGAAAGTTGTTTAAAATTGTCTGTTCAACCTAAATCATGAAATATTTTTGGGGAATTATATGTCCGTTTAATTATAACATGCTATGTATATTATACAGTGAGACTGTGAGACTGTGAAAGCAATATGATCTATCCAAAAACTAAATGATCTTGATTGATCTCTTTGTCTTGTGTTCCTGCCTTGTGTTCCTGACTTGTGATCCTGCCTTGTGTTCCTGTCTTGTGTTCCTGACTTGTGATCCTGCCTTGTGTTCCTGTCTTGTGTTCCTGTCTTGTGTTCCTGCCTTGTGTTCCTGTCTTGTGTTCCTGCCTTGTGTTCCTGCCTTGTGTTCCTGCCTTGTGTTCCTGCCTTGTGTTCCTGTCTTGTGTTCCTGCCTTGTGTTCCTGCCTTGTGTTCCTGCCTTGTGTTCCTGCCTTGTGTTCCTGTCTTGTGTTCCTGCCTTGTGTTCCTGCCTTGTGTTCCTGCCTTGTTTTCCTGCCTTGTGTTCCTGCCTTGTGTTCCTGTCTTGTTTCCCTGCCTTGTGTTCCTGCCTTGTGTTCCTGCCTTGTGTTCCTGCCTTGTGTTCCTGCCTTGTGTTCCTGTCTTGTGTTTCTGCCTTGTGCTTCTGCCTTGTGTTCCTGTCTTGTGTTCCTGCCTTGTGTTCCTGCCTTGTGTTCCTGTCTCGTGTTTCTGTCTTGTGTTCCTGACTTGTGATCCTGCCTTGTGTTCCTGTCTTGTGTTCCTGACTTGTGATCCTGCCTTGTGTTCCTGTCTTGTGTTCCTGTCTTGTGTTCCTGTCTTGTGTTCCTGTCTCGTGTTCCTGTCTTGTGTTCCTGACTTGTGATCCTGCCTTGTGTTCCTGTCTTGTGTTCCTGACTTGTGATCCTGCCTTGTGTTCCTGTCTTGTGTTCCTGTCTTGTGTTCCTGTCTTGTGTTCCTGCCTTGTGTGCCTGTCTTGTGTTCCTGTCTTGTGTTCCTGTCTTGTGTTCCTGCCTTGTGTTCCTGTCTTGTGTTCCTGCCTTGTGTTCCTGCCTTGTGTTCCTGTCTTGTTTCCCTGCCTTGTGTTCCTGCCTTGTGTTCCTGTCTTGTGTTCCTGCCTTGTGTTCCTGCCTTGTGTTCCTGACTTGTGTTCCTGACTTGTGTTCCTGCCTGTGTTCCTGTCTTGTGTTCCTGCCTTGTGTTCCTGCCTTGTGTTCCTGTCTTGTGTTACTGTCTTGTGTTTCTGCCTTGTTTTCCTGTCTTGTGTTCCTGTCTTGTGTTCCTGCCTTGTGTTCCTGTCTTGTGTTCCTGTCTTGTGTTCCTGACTTGTGATCCTGCCTTGTGTTCATGTCTTGTGTTCCTGACTTGTGATCCTGCCTTGTGTTCCTGTCTTGTGTTCCTGTCTTGTGTTCCTGTCTTGTGTTCCTGCCTTGTGTTCCTGTCTTGTGTTCCTGTCCTGTGTTCCTGCCTTGTGTTCCTGCCTTGTGTTCCTGCCTTGTGTTCCTGCCTTGTGTTCCTGTCTTGTGTTCCTGCCTTGTGTTCCTGCCTTGTGTTCCTGTCTTGTGTTCCTGTCTTGTGTTTCTGCCTTGTGTTCCTGTCTTGAGTTCCTGCCTTGTGTTCCTGTCTTGTGTTCCTGTCTTGTGTTTCTGCCTTGTGTTCCTGTCTTGTGTTCCTGTCTTGTGTTTCTGTCTTGTGTTCCTGTCTTGTGTTCCTGTTTTGTGTTCCTGTCTTGTGTTCCTGCCTTGTGTTCCTGTCTTGTGTTCCTGTCTTGTGTTCCTGCCTTGTGTTCCTTTCTTGTGTTCCTGTCTTGCGTTCCTGTCTTGCGTTCCTGTCTTGTGTTCCTGTCTTGTGTTTCTGCCTTGTGTTCCTGCCTTGTGTTCCTGCCTTGTGTTCCTGCCTGTGTTCCTGTCTTGTGTTCCTGTCTTGTGTTCCTGTCTTGTATTCCTGCCTTGTGTTCCTGTCTTGTGTTCCTGTCTTGTGTTCCTGCCTTGTGTTCCTGCCTTGTGTTCCTGCCTTGTGTTCCTGTCTTGTGTTCCTGCCTTGTGTTCCTGTCTTGTGTTCTGATCCCTATAAATGGCCCTTTCCTTGGGAAAAACACTACCTCTGTTGATGAACTATTATGGCAGAGGGGCAGGAGAATAGACAGTGGCCTAGAGTCAATAAACCTCATTCATAAACTCATATCTTGCTGAAAGAACCTGCTTCAACTAACCCCTTGGAAAATGTAAAGATATTTGTAAGCACCACTTGTCAGGGCAGCAAATTGTGAGATCAGTTCCACTTTCAAAGACATAAACATTACAAAACAAAAACAGATACAATTACAATAAAACATTATCCCTTATTAAACAAGGTGCTTTAACCTAAGCACAAAAATAATGCAAATTAAGTTCAAGAAATTAAAATAAAAAATTAAAACCTAGTCAATTTTGAAATAGAGAGACATGCCCCCCAAGATGCTACACACAGGCAATTGTGTCTTTTGCAACCCTGCATGCTTAGTCACCGTACAAATATATTTTACAATTACACAAATTTGCAGATTTCATTTTGCTAATGTGTTTCTAAAATGTTGCTGTTTAAGTTATTGTTTTTCTGCATTTCTATTGGTTAACATTTGCTACACAAGATATTGTGTATTGGGCCATTTAACACAACTAAATATTAACTAGATTACGAGTTTTGTGTTATGGCTATTACCGCTGAAAAATTGGCCATTGCGCTGAAATGGCCGGTAAGCATTTTAGCCTGTAACGCAACGTCCATTCCGCACTCAAAAAAATTACATTTAAATGCGGGATTTTCCATAGCGCCATATTACAGGTTGTGTGGTGAGGCTAAAATGCTTGAGTTACAGCCTATACTGACACAAGCCATCCCACCATGTGAGACCAGTAGTTATGGATTTTGTGTAACAAAAATGATTCACAAAACTCATAACTAAAATGTTACAAAGTATACTAACACCCATAAACTACCTATTAACCCCTAAACCGCTGCCCTCCTTCATCGCAAACACTATTTAAACTTATTAACCCCTAATCTACTGCCCACCCACATTGCTACTATTAAATAAACCTATTAACCCCTAATCCGCCGCCCACCCCCATCACCAACACTAAATAAATCTAGTAACCAATAAAACGCAGCTCCCTGACATCGCCGACACTAATCAGCCAATAGAATGAGAGCTACTGAAATCCTATTGGCTGATTTGAATAGCAAATAGGATGAGAGCTACTGAAATCCTATTGGCTCATTTGAATAGCAAATAGGATGAGAGCTACTGAAATCCTATTGGCTGATTTGAATAGCAAATAGGATGAGAGCTACTGAAATCCTATTGGCTGTTTTGAACAGCCAATAGGATTTCAGAAGCTCTCATCCTATTGGCTGATTTGAATTTGAAGACTCAAATCAGCCAATAGGAATGCAAGGTACGCCATTTTTTAACGGGTACCTTGCATTCAACTTCAGTGTACGGTGGTGATCGTATGAAGAGGACGCTCCACGCAGGATGTCATCGCCAGTCCTGGATAGCTCCGCTCTGAGCTGCCTGGATGAAGATAGAAGATGGATGAAGACTTCTCGCCGCCTGGATGGAGATGAATGTCCGGACATCAGGAACCGCAAGTAGATATTCTGGGGTTAGTGTTAGTTTTTTTTTT
Organism: Bombina bombina; assembly: GCF_027579735.1. Taxonomy (NCBI): domain Eukaryota; kingdom Metazoa; phylum Chordata; class Amphibia; order Anura; family Bombinatoridae; genus Bombina; species Bombina bombina. Next base: position 27,092 of record NW_026512334.1, read on the forward strand.
TTCTTTTAGACTTATTTTTTTTAATTTGGGGGGGACTTTTTTTTCTATGTAAAAGAGCTGATTGCTTCAGGGCAATGCCCTACAAAATGCCCTTTTAAGGGCTCTTGGTAGTTTATTGTAGGTTAGGGGGTGTTTTATTTTGGGGGACTTTTGTCTTTTTATAGGGCTATTAGATTAGGTGTAATTGTTTTTATTTTTGATCATTTTGTTTATTATTTTTGTAATCTTAGAGTTTTTTATTTTTCGCAATTTAGTGTTTATTATTTTTTGTAATGTAAGATTTTTAATTTTTTTTCAAATTTATAATTTAGGTTTTATAATTGGTAGTTTTTTTTATTTTATTAGAATAGTAATGTTAGGTTAATTTATAGTTTAATGTTAGTTTTTTTTTATTTCACAGGTTTAAATTTATTTTAAGATAGTTATATTGTAAGTTTCAATTTAAAGTTAGGGGGGTGTTAGGGGTTAATAGTTTAATTTAGTGTTTTGCTATGTGGGGGCCGGCGGTTTAGGAGTTAATAGGTTTATTTATTAGTTGCGATGTGGTGGGGCGGCGGTTTATTATTATTATTATTATCAGGTATTTGTAGAGCGCCAACAGATTCCGCAGCTCTGTAAACATAGTCAGTGTAAAGGATTGCTTTTGTAGGGGTCAAGTGGGTAGAGGGCCCTGCCGAGAGTTTCACTGTTGTAGTCGGCTCTTATGAAACGATCTGTAAACAGCTGGGTCCATAGGCTTACAATTAGTGATGTCGCGAATTGTTCGCCGGCGAATAGTTCCCGGCGAACATAGCTTGTTCGCGTTCGCAACGGCGTGCAAACATATGCAATGTTTAATCCACCCCCTATTCGTCATCATTGAGTAAACTTTGACCCTGTATCTCACAGTCTGCAGACACATTCCAGCCAATCAGCAGCAGAACCTTCCTCCCAGACCCTCCTACCTCCTGGACAGCAGCCATTTTAGATTCATTCGGAAGCTGCATTGTTAGTGAGAGGAGGGACAGTGTAGCTGCTGGTGATTTAATAGGGAAATTGATAGCTAGGCTAGTGTATTCAGTGTCCACTACAGTCCTGAAGGACTCATCTGATCTCTGCTGTAAGGACAGCACCCCAAAAAGCCCTTTTTAGGGCTAGAACATCATGCCTGCCTGCCAAGCCACTTGCCCAGTGCTACCACTCATATCTGGTGTAACAGTAGTGTAAATTTAAAAAAAAAAAAAAAAAAAAAAAACTTTTTTGACTGTGAAACATCAGTCTGCTAGTGTAATCCAATTGCAGTTGCCTGTCTGCCAGCGTGTGTGCCAGGCTCACAGAGTATACTGTGCCCACTTGCCCAGTGCCACCACTCATATCTGGTGTAAAAGTAGTGTAAATTTAAAAAAAAAAAAACTTTTTTGACTGTGAAACATCAGTCTGCTTGTATAATCTAATTGCAGTTGCCTGTCTGCCAGCGTGTGTGCCAGGCTCACAGCGTATACTGTGCCCACTTACCCAGTGCCACCACTCATATCTGGTGTAACAGTAGTGTAAATTTAAAAAAACAAAAAACTTTTTTGACTGTGAAACATCAGTCTGCTTGTATAATCTAATTGCAGTTGCCTGCCTGCCAGCGTGTGTGCCAGGCTCACAGCGTATACTGTGCCCCCTTACCCAGTGCCACCACTCATATCTGGTGTAACAGTAGTGTAAATTTAAAAAAAACAAACAACTTTTTTGACTGTGAAACATCAGTCTGCTTGTGTAATCTAATTGCAGTTGCCTGCCTGCCAGCATGTGTGCCAGGCCCACTTGCCCAGTGCCACCACTCATATCTGGTGTAACAGTAGTGTAAATTTAAAAAAAAAAAAAAAATTTCACTGTGAAACATCAGTCTGCTTGTATAATCTAATTGCAGTTGCCTGCCTGCCAGCGTGTGTGCCAGGCTCACAGCGTATACTGTGCCCACTTGCCCAGTGCCACCACTCATATCTGGTGTAACAGTAGTGTAAACTTTAAAAAAAAAAACTTTTTTGACTGTGAAACATCAGTCTGCTTGTGTAATCTAATTGCAGTTGCCTGCCTGCCAGCGTGTGTGCCAGGCCCACTTGCCCAGTTCCACCACTCATATCTGATGTCACAGTAGTGTAACATTTTTTAAAAAAACTTTTTCAACTGTGAAACATCAGTCTACTAGTGTAATCTAATTGCAGTTGCCTGCCTGCCAGCATGTGTGCCAGGCTCACAGCATATACTGTGCCCACTTGCCCAGTGCCACCACTCATATCTGGTGTAACAGTAGTGTAAATTTAAAAAAAAAAAACTTTTTTGACTGTGAAACATCAGTCTGCTTGTGTAATCTAATTGCAGTTGCCTGCCTGCCAGCGTGTGTGCCAGGCCCACTTGCCCAGTGCCACCACTCATATCTGGTGTAACAGTAGTGTAAATTTAAAAAAAAAAAATCTTTTTTGACTGTGAAACATCAGTCTGCTTGTGTAATCTAATTGCAGTAGCCTGCCTGCCAGCGTGTGTGCCAGGCCCACATGTCCAGTGCCACCACTCATATCTGGAGTAACAGTAGTGTAAATTTTTTAAAAAAACTTTTTTGACTGTGAAACATCAGTCTGCTTGTGTAATCTAATTGCAGTTGCCTGCCTGCCAGTGTGTGCCAGGCCCACTTGCCCAGTGCCACCACTCATATCTGGTGTAATAGTAGTGTAAATTAAAAAAAAAAAACTTTTTCGACTGTGAAACATCAGTCTGCTAGTGTAATCTAATTGCAGTTGCCTGCCTGCCAGTGTGTGTGCCAGGCTCACAGCGTATACTGTGCCCACTTGCCCAGTGCCCCCACTCATATCTGGTGTAACATTAGTGTAAATTTAAAAAAAAAAACTTTTTGACTGTGAAACATCAGTCTGCTTGTGTAATCTAATTGCATTTGCCTGCCTGCCTGCTAGCGTGTGTGCCAGACTCACAGCGTATACTGTGCCCACTTGCCCAGTGCCACCACTCATATCTGGTTTAACAGTAGGGTAAATTTAAAAACAAAAAACTTTTTGGACTGTGAAACATCAGTCTGCTTTTTTGTGTCAGGCTCACAGCATACTGTGCCTACTTGCCCAGTGCCACCACACATATCTTGTTTAATAGTAGTGTAAGTGTACATTTAAAAACAAAAAAACTTTTTGGACTGTGAAGCATCAGTCTGCTTTTTTGTTTCAGGCTCACAGCTTATACTGGGCCCACTTGCCCAGTGCCACCACTCATATCTTGTTTAATAGTAGTGTAAGTGTACATTTAAAAAAATAAAAACTTTTTGGACTGTGAAACATCAGTCTGCTTTTTTGTGTCAGGCTCACAGCGTATACTGTGCCCACTTGCCCAGTGCCACCACTCATATCTTGTTTAATAGTAGTGTAAGTGTACATTTAAAAAAATAAAAACTTTTTGGACTGTGAAACAGCAGTCTGCTTTTTTGTGTTAGGCTCACAGCTTATACTGGGCCCGCTTGCCCAGTGCCACCACTCATATCTTTTTTAATAGTAGTGTAAGTGTACATTTAAAAACAAAAAAAACTTTTTGGACTGTGAAACATCAGTCTGCTTTTTTGTTTCAGACTCACAGCTTATACTGGGCCCACTTGCCCAGTGCCACCACTCATATCTTTTTTAATAGTAGTGTGCTGTGATTCCCTTTGGCCCTAGAATAATGCCCAGTGTTCAGAGGCCACGTCCCATAAACTCAAAATGTTCTGAGGAAATAGTTGACTTTTTAACACAGGACACCCAATCTTCTATAGCTTCCGCTCCGAACCTTGACGCACCATCCTCCTCCAGCTTATCTTTGGGCACCTCTCAAGTTACCACTCGCCCGCCTGCCACCACCACCAACACTAGCACCACAGCCGCTTCACTTGATCTGTCAGAGGAGTTTTTTACACATCAGTTGGAAGAAATGAGTGATGCGCAACCATCATTGACAGAGGATGTAGATAACAGTGATATGTCTCAGTCAGGCAGCATTACAGACATGGACGTACGGTGTGATGATGATGATGTTGTACCCGCTGCTGCTTCCTTTGTTGATTTGTCAGATACAAGTGAAGTGGTTGATGATGACGATGCGTCCTTGGATGTCACATGGGTGCCCGCTAGAAGAGAAGAAGAACTGGGGGAAAGTTCAGATGGGGAGACAGAGAGCAGGAGGAGGAGACGAGTTGGAAGCAGGGGGAGGCCGTCGCAAGGAGCTAGTGGCACAGTCAGACAGCATGCATCGGCACCCGGGGTCAGCCAGACAGCACGCCAATCAACGCATGCTGTTGCCACCACCAGAATGCCGTCATCGCAGAGCTCAGCAGTGTGGCATTTTTTTTGTGTGTCTGCCTCTGACAACATTGATACCATTTGCAACCTGTGCCAAAAGAAACTGAGTCGTGGGAAGTCCAACACCCACCTAGGTACAACTGCTTTGTGAAGGCACATCACAAATGCCTATGGGATCAACACATGAGTAGAAGCAGCACACAAACTCAAAGCCACCATCCTCCTCCTGATCCAGCATCTTCAGCCATGTCAACCACTGCTGTCCTCCTTGCCCCCTCTCAACCATCCGCCACTCCGTCTCTCTTCCAGAGAAGTTCCTGCTCATCTGCCCACAGTCAGGTGTCTGTCAAGGACATGTTTGAGCGTAAGAAGCCAATGTCTTAAAGTCACCCCCTTGCCCGGCGTCTGACAGCTGGCTTGTCTGAACTCTTAGCCGGCCAGCTTTTACCATACAAGCTGGTGGAGTCTGAGGCGTTCAAAAAATTTGTAGCTATTGGGACACCGCAGTGGAAGGTACCCGGCCGAAATTTCTTTGCACAAAAGGCAATCCCCAACCTGTACTCGATTGTGCGAAAGGAAGTAATGGCATGTCTGGCACACAGTGTTGGGGCAAGGGTCCATATGACCACTGATAGCTGGTCTGCAAAGCATGGTCAGGGCAGGTATGTCACCTACACTGTGCATTGGGTAAACCTGCTGACGGCTGCCAAGCATGGAATGCGTGGCTCTGCAGAGGAGGAGTTGGTGACACCGCCACGACTTGCAGGCAGGCCTGCTGCCACCTCCTCTACTCCTCCTACTCCATCCTCTTCCATAACCTCCTCGTCTGAGTCCTCTTCTGCTGCTGAGTCTTGCTCCACATCAACGGCACCCCCCAGCTCCCCATGTACTATTCCACATCCCGGATACGGCAGTGTCACGCCGTCTTGGGGTTGACTTGCCTGAAAGCAGAGAGTCACACCGGACCAGCACTCCTGTCCGCCCTAAACGCACAGGTGGATCAGTTGCTGACTCCGCACCAACTGGAGATAGGCAAAGTGGTTTCTGAGAACGGAAGTAATTTGGTGGCAGCATTGAAATTGGGCAAATTGACACATGTGCCGTGCATTGCACATGTGTGTAATCTGATCGTACAACGCTTTGTGCATACGTACCCAGGCATACAGGACGTCCTGAAGCAGACCAGGAAGGTGTGTAGCCATTTGAGGCGTTACTACACGGTAATGGTGCACTTTTCCATGAGGCACTTGATTTGCGACAGCCCGACACGTTGGAATTCAACACTCCTACTGTTCGACCGCCTGCTCCAACAAGAAAAAGCTGTTAACGAGTATTTGTATGACAGGGGGGCTAGGACAGCCTCTGCAGAGCTGGGAATTTTTTTGCCACATTACTGGACGCTCATGCGCAATGCCTGTAGGCTCATGTGTCCTTTTGAGGAGGTGACAATCTCACCGAAGGCACCATCAGCGACATCATACCATTTGTTTTCTTCCTGGAGCGTGCCCTGCAAAGAGTGCTGGATCAGGCCGTAGATGAGCATGAAGAGGAAGAGTTGTGGTCACCATCACCACCAGAAACAGCCTTATCAGCATCGCTTGCTGGACCAGCGGCAACGCTGGAAGAAGATTGTGAGGAAGAGGAGTCAGAGGAGGAATGTGGCTTTGAGGAGGAGGAGGAAGACCAACCACAACAGGCATCCCAGGGTGCTCGTTGTCACCTATCTGGTACCCGTGGTGTTGTACGTGGCTGGGGGGATGAAGATACCTTCAGTCAGATCATTGAGGACGAGGAACGGGACATGAGTAGCTCGGCATCCAACCTTGTGCAAATGGGGTCTTTCATGCTGTTGTGCCTGTTGAGGGATCCTCGTATAAAAAAGCTGAAGGAGAACGACCTGTACTGGGTGTCCACGCTACTAGAACCCTGGTATAAGCATAAAGTGCCTAAAATGTTACCGAATTACCGCAAGTCGGAAAGGATGCAGCAGTTCCAAAATAAATTAAAAAGAATGCTTTACACAGCGTATAAGGGTGATGTCACAGCACAACGGGAATCTAACAGGGGAAGAGGTGAAAGTAATCCTCCGACTCCCCCGACCATGCCGGCAAGGACAGGACGCTTTACAGATGTGTTGTTGATGGAGGACATGCAGAGTTTTTTTAACTCCTATGCATTGCCACAGCCCTTCGGGGTCCACCCTCAGAGAACGACTCGACCGACAGGTAGCAGACTACCTCGCCTTAACTGCAGATCTCGACACTCTGAGGAGCGATGAACCCCTTGACTACTGGGTGTGCAGGCTTGACCTGTGGCCTGAGCTATCCCAATTTGCGATAGAACTTCTGGCCTGCCCCACTTCAAGTGTCCTGTCAGAAAGGACCTTCAGTGCAGCAGGAGGTATTGTCACTGAGAAGAGAAGTCGCCTAGGTCAAAAAAGTCTAGATTACCTCCCCTTTATTAAGATGAATGAGGGATGGATCCCGAAGGGACTGACATTGGGTGATACATTTGAGTAAAAAAGGCCTGATGAGATGAGCTGCCTTGGGCTAAAAATGGTCCACACGCTGCTGTATTTTATCTTCAAATGCCGGATGACTTGCGTGACATATCCGCCACCAACTAGGGTTCAAGCCGCAATGTTTTAGGGCACTTTCTGCCTGGGAAACAAACATCAATTTTTCTGGCCGCTGCTACAGCAGCGGCTGCAACAATACCTAATTTTTCAGGTATGCGTACATGCCAGTTTTTTCTGGCCTCTGGTGCTGCACTGTGGCTTCAAAAACCAAACCAAAAAAAAGGCACGTAACAGGGATTAAACTGATAGGAATAGTACTACTTAACACACCACTCATATCTGGTGGCACATTAGATTGCACGCGTAGTGCCCCAAATTTGAAGTAGGAGGACCGACCAAGCATCTCTTTCATCTCCCGGTTCCTAAAATCCATGCCATATACACGTCCCCTGATAGGGGACGTAACAGGGATTAAACTGATAAGAATAGTACTACTTAACACACCACTCATATCTGGTGGCACAGTAGATTGCACGCGCTGTGCCCCAAATTTGAAGTAGGAGGACCGACCAAGCATCTTTTTCCATCTCCCGGTTCCTAAAATCCATGCCATATGCACGTCCCCTGATAGGGGACGTAACAGGGATTAAACTGATAAGAATAGTACTACTTAACACACCACTCATATCTGGTGGCACAGTAGATTGCATGCGGTGCTCGGAAAAAATGCAGAAGGACATTTGGCAGACAGATATTTGGCAGACCGTCATTTGGCCGACAGACAGAAAGCTAAAGAATGTTCCGATTTCGGCCGAGGGCAGATACGTTCCAGAGTGCTCTGTTCTAATCAGAGCCTCGAGCGCCACAACTGCCTCTGGGAAACTCACCATGGGTTCCAGAACGCACGTCTTGTAATTCTCTGTCTGGGAAATTATCTATCAAATCTATCTATTTATCTATCAAATCTATCTATCTATCATATCTATCAAATGTATCTATTGCATCTATTGATCTATCTAATCTATGTATGTATCTATCTATCTATCTATCTATCAAATCTATCTATCTCATGGCCGGACTGTTATCTGACAGCCACTTGTGTTTCGGCCAAATGTCCATCGGCCAAATGTCTGTCGGCCAAATGTCCATCTGCCAAATGTCCATCGGCTGAAAGTCCGGCCACGATTGCACGCGCAGTGCCCTAAATTTGAAGTAGGAGGACCGACCAAGCATCTTTTTCCATCTCCGGTTCCTAAAATCCATGCCATATACACGTCCCCTGATAGGGGACGTAACAGGGATTAAACTGATAAGAATAGTACTACTTAACACACCACTCATATATGGTGGCACAGTAGATTGCACGCGGTGCTCTGACAAAATGCAGAAGGACATTTGGCAGACGGACATTTGGCCGACAGACAGAAAGCTACAAAATGTTCCGATTTTGGCCGAGGGCAGATAGGTTACAGAGTGCTCTGTTCTAATCAGAGCCTCAGGCGCCGCAACTGCCTCTGGGAACCTTACCATGGGTTCCAGACCGCACGTCTTGTAATTCTCTGTCTGGGAAAGTATCTATCTATCTATCAAATCTATCTATTTATCTATCAAATCTATCTATCTATCTATTGTATCTATCAAATGTATCTATTGCATCTATCGATCTATCTATCTAATCTATGTATCTATCTATCTATCTATCTATCTATCTATCAAATCTATCTATCTCATGACCGGACTGTTATCTGACAGTCACTTGTGTTTCGGCCAAATGTCTGTCGGCCAAATGTCCATCGGCTAAAAGTCCGGCCACGATTGCACGCGCAGTGCCCCAAATTTGAAGTAGGAGGACCGACCAAGCATCTTTTTCCATCTCCCGGTTCCTAAAATCCATGCCATATACACGTCCCCTGATAGGGGACGTAACAGGGATTAAACTGATAAGAATAGTACTACTTAACACACCACTCATATCTGGTGGCACAGTAGATTGCACGCGCAGTGCCCCAAATTTGAAGTAGGAGGACCGACCAAGCATCTTTTTCCATCTCCCGGTTCCTAAAATCCATGCCATATACACGTCCCCTGATAGGGGACGTAACAGGGATTAAACTGATAAGAATAGTACTACCTAACACACCACTCATATCTGGTGGCTCAGTAGATTGCACGTGGTGCTCTGACAAAATGCAGAAGGACATTTGGCAGACAAACATTTGGCCGACAGACAGAAAGCTAAAGAATGTTCCGATTTCGGCCGAGGGCAGATACGTTCCAGAGTGCTCTGTTCTAATCAGAGCCTCGGGCGCCACAACTGCCTCTGGGAACCTTACCATGGGTTGCAGACCACACCTCTTGTAATTCTCTGTCCGGGAAATTATCTATCTATCTATCTATCTATCTATCTATCAAATCTATCTATATATCTATCAAATCTATCTATCTATCGTATCTATCAAATGTATCTATTGCATCTATTGATCTATCTATCTAATCAATGTATCTATCTATCTATCTATCTATCTATCAAATCTATCTCGTGGCTGGACTGTTATCTGACAGCCACTTGTGTTTCGGCCAAATGTCTGTCGGCCAAATGTTCGTCGGCCAAAGGTCCATCTGCCAAATGTCCATCGGCTAAAAGTCCGCCCACGATTGCACGCGCAGTGCCCCAAATTTGAAGTAGGAGGACCGACCAAGCATCTTTTTCCATATCCTGGTTCCTAAAATCCATGCCAGATACACGTCCCCTGATAGGGGACGTAACAGGGATTAAACTGATAAGAATAGTACTACTTAACACACCACTCATATCTGGTGGCACAGTAGATTGCGCGCAGTGCCCCAAATTTGAAGTAGGAGGACCGACCAAGCATCTTTTTCCATCTCCCGGTTCCTAAAATCCATGCCATCTGTCATGTATCTATTGCATCTATTGATCTATCTAATCTATGTATCTATCTATCTATCTATCAAATCTATCTATCTCGTGGCCGGACTGTTATCTGACAGCCACTTGTGTTTCGGCCAAATGTCCATCGGCCAAATGTCTGTCGGCCAAATGTCCATCTGCCAAATGTCCGTCGGCTAAAAGTCCAGCCACGATTGCACGCGCAGTGCCCCAAATTTGAAGTAGGAGGACCGACCAAGCATCTTTTTCCATCTCCGGTTCCTAAAATCCATGCCATATACACGTCCCCTGATAGGGGACGTAACAGGGATTAAACTGATAAGAATAGTACTACTTAACACACCACTCATATCTGGTGGCACAGTAGATTGCACGCGGTGCTCTGACAAAATGCAGAAGGACATTTGGCAGACGGACATTTGGCCGACAGACAGAAAGCTAAAGAATGTTCCGATTTCGGCCGAGTGCAGATACGTTCCAGAGTGCTCTGTTCTAATCAGAGCCTCGGGAGCCGCAACTGCCTCTGGGAACCTTACCATGGGTCCCAGTCCACACGTCTTGTAATTCTCTGTCTGGGAAATTATCTATCTATCAAATCTATCTATTTATCTATCAAATCTATCTATCTATCGTATCTATCAAATGTATCTATTGCATCTATCTGTAATGTTCCGTTCTGTGCCTTTAAGGCATAGCTTGAAAGTCTATAAAAGTTCCCTCCTCATCCTGTTTCAGTGCTAAGTATTTTGATTCCTAAGGTACATAGAGACAACAGAAGTTTCTGCTTAGCCTTCTCTAAAACAAATAGTCTGGAAGTCAAAGAATCTACAAAATTCAAGGCAATTTCACTTTCTGCTATTAGACAAAGTGCAAGGAATTCAAGTCCAAACCTTATCATACCTCAAATCACGCTGCAGCTTACGCTGCCATCTGGCATCCTAAGGCTCCCCCCAGCAAGCCGCAGCTACTCGCACTCTGGCTGGATATCGCCGTGCACGGAACACGGAGCCTCACTCTGCAGCGCCGCACCTCTCCCACACGCTGTGATCACTCACACGCTGCGTCTGCAGCACGCCTGTCAGCTATGCTGAATCACCACTTACCTGCACCGCGCTAAACATTCTCAGGAGGCCGCTTCTCAGCTTGCTTCTGAACCGCAAGTATAAACTCATATGTCAAGCCGTATATGAACTTTAGCAATTGTTTATCTGCTTACCTCTGAAACTATAGGCATACCTTAAAAGGTCAAGTGTCTCATCTGATTGCCTATAATGAACTCTGATACACGCTATAAGTCTAGTTAAGCAGTGCAAACAGTCTACCAGTTCAGTCAGATACTGCTGCTAGGTACATTCCTTGACACTATTACAAGCACTCTAAAAAGTATCTTTCTACTTATTTGGTTACATTTATCTATCTGCTTGACTTTTCTTTTAACTCCTTAACTAAGGAGACTTTATTGTCACCGATATTCAATCCTACTTAATCTCTCTGAACACACTTGCTCCTCCACTATTTTCTGACTAATTCTTAGTCCCCTCTCGTCTATGAGCAAAAACTGGACTTTATGCTTCATAAGGTCTAAAGGTTTGGTGTGAGACGGAGCGGTACTCATAGACTGTATGCTACACTATTAGTCATTTCTACTGAACCTTACACTATCTAATCTATGTATCTATCTATCAAATCTATCCATCTCGTGGCCGGACTGTTATCTGACAGCCACTTGTGTTTCGGCCAAATGTCCATCGGCCAAATGTCCGTCTGCCAAATGTCCGTAGGCTAAAAGTCCGGCCACGATTGCACGCGTAGTGCCCCAAATTTGAAGTAGGAGGACCGACCAAGCATCTTTTTCCATCTCCCGGTTCCTAAAATCGATGCCATATACACGTCCCCTGATAGTGGACGTAACAGGGATTAAACTGATAGGAATAGTACTACTTAACACACCTTATAATAATGCAGAGAGAGGCAACACATAGAGAGGAGTCTGAAGAAGAGGAATCAGAGGAGGAAGGTGGCTTTGAGGAGGTGGAAGACCAAACACAGCAGGCGTCCCAGGGGGCTTGTTGTCACCTTTCGGGGACCATTGGTGTTGTACGTGGCTGGGTGGAGGAAGAGACCTTCAATGACATCAGTGAGGACAAGGAACGGGACATGGCTAGCTTGGTATCCAACCTTGTGCAAATGGGGAGTTTGCAGTTGTGCAAATGGACTGTTTGCGGTTGTTTGTGGTGCGTTAAACGGGAAGTTTGGTCTGTCACTGTGAAGCGGGCATAACCCTTACACTACCTGATCGATACAACATCATACCTGATGTTTTAAAGCACGTTATTCCAAACAATTTAGGAATGTTAGGTGACTTATGCCCTTTATGGATTAAAACCAGACTCTGCATCAACTATGTAATTTTACGTGGAAGTTTTGCCATGGATCCCCCTCCGGCATGCCACAGTCCAGGTGTTAGTCCCCTTGAAACAACTTTTCCATCACTATTGTGGCCAGAAAGAGTCCCTGTGGGTTTTAAAATTCGCCTGCCTATTGAAGTCAATGGCGGTTCGCCGGGTTCGCCCGTTCATGAACATTTGCGGAAGTTTGCGTTCGCCGTTCGTGAACGGAAAATTTTAAGTTCGTGACATTACTACTAATGAACAGTGCAGGTGGAGAGGGAGAAGGAGTATGTGAGTAATGTAGTTTGTTATAGAGACAAAAGGTAGCAAAAAGGAATATGAAGATATTGAGCATTATTATGAAAGTGGGAACCAAGTAAACACATAAGACACAGTGTTACAGCAGCACTTGCAAAAGGATACAATGAGATACATAAAACACAGTACAAGAGTACTTGCCTTGTGTTTTGCCCCTTGCCCAATCCTTGTTCAATTCTTGTATAATTCTTAAAATAGTGCCCCACTTATAAAATGTTCACTTAATTCTTGTATAATTCTTAAAAATTAGTGCCTCACTGTAAGCAGTGCACACCCCTGTGCAGTGCACATCCCCAAACTAGTCTGAAATGTATACAGGTAGGGCAGTCAGCTGAGTCCACTAAATTTAGTTAATTGCTAATCAGGCCAATTGGAATGTTAGAATCTGGTCAGGGTGAGATGAGTTAAGTAAACAGACAATAAAATTTGGAGGGGGGTAAAACTGTGATATAAGACAACTATAAATTTAAGAGTTATAGCAAGTATTGATAAGGATTGAGCATCACATGGCAATTAACTAGACATTAGAATTGAGACATTGGGAAAAATCATTACAAAAAATGCAGGACTTAATTTTAACAGACTAAATTCATGTGCTCAATATATATATACACAGAGAGACTTGGTGTAAAATGACAGAAAAGCAGGGAATAGCAGGATTTCAATGCTTCTGTTTCAGAACTGTTTATCTTGTTTTATTGGTTGAGATGTATGTCTGATGTCATTCGGGACACTCCCTCCACTATTACAAAGAACTTTACTCTCTTGGATTCACGCTTTCATTCTTGGATCACAGCTGTCTGCTGATTGGACAAGAAAAGCACATGACCACAGACCGGACCTGAAAAGGAACTGCCATACAACGGACTACTCGATTGAGGACTTTACATTACTGTCTGTTCATTGGTTTAGATACTGTCTGTTCATAGGTTTAGATATTTAAGAAGTGTTTTGATTGGTTAAAAGACATATCAATACTAAACTAAGCCTTTATTTTTTGTAATTTGATAGTTTTTTTAATGATTTTTTCTTAATACACTTTTCTTTATTTTTTACTTTAGGAATAGTTTATTATTGATGCATATATATAATGTTAAACTCTGTAAGGAGATTTTATGAGTCCAATTTCCTGTGTTCAACAGGAAATTGGAACAATTGTTCACCTGTATATAAACCAGCCCTGTAGCCACAGCAACACACACTCAATATTTGGTTTTACCTACCTGTTTTAGTTGTTTTAATGTATGCTCTTGATAAAGACGTGTAATACGTTGAAACGCGTTGAGCAAATAAAATCTTTTTATCCTTTGTTGAAAGATTGTCAAGATCTTTTTTTGCTGTGCCGAGCTGGAATCTCCTTATTCATGGAGTAAGTTACCACATTTTTTTTCAATTTTATACTGGATACTTTTGTCATTTGGGTTTCTATTCATTTATAGTCCAATTTTGGATACACCTGAAAATTTAGTATTTGACATCAGGAACCTGTGGACTCTTGCCATCTGATGTTACGTTTCCTTTCAGTTGTAGAGATTCATCATATGGGTGAGTATACTGCACCCATATTAATTGGCTTCCATATATGCTTCAAGCCTGTTTTCTCTTCACTTACTAGAGAAAATCATTCAATAGACCAGTGCCATCTACCACTATCTGTATGTATACATGTCTGATATCCAGACACATGGACTGTATGTATACATGTCTGATAGCCAGGCAAATGGACTGTATGTATAGATGTCTTATAGCAAGGTACATGGACTCTATGTATACATGTCTGATATCCAGGCACATGGACTGTATATATACATGTCTGATATACAGGCACAGGATGCAACCTGTGAATTTCATCAGTGTCAAAGTAACATAAAGAGGAGTAATAAGAGGAAGGCAAACAGCTAAGAATTATAGCATTTCTAAAAACTTCCAATATCCTGTAAGTGTGCCGTGTGGACCCTACAAATGTGCCGGTTGGAGCAGCTACTGGTAAAGTGATGAATACCAGCTCCATATAAACCCTGAAGTGCCAACATAAAGATCGCTAGCCTGGAGACTAAATTGTTCCGATCAGCCAATAGAATGCGAGGTGAATCTGATTGGCTCAGCCAATCGGATTGAACTTGAATATGATTGGCTGACTGAATCAGCCAATCAGATTTTTCCGACCTTAATTCCGATTGGCTGATAGAATCCTATCAGCCAATCGGAATTCGAGGGATGCCATCTTGGATGACGTCATTTAAAGGAACCGTCATTCGTCAGGAAGTTGTCGGCCAGGATGGATGTTCCGCATTGGAGGTCTTCAGGATGCTGCCGCTCCGCTCCGGATGCATGAAGATAGAAGATGCCGCTTGGATGAACACTTCAATCGGATGGAAGACCTCTTCTGCCCCGCTTGGATGAAGAATTCGGTTCGGCTGAGTGAAGACGACTCAAGGTAGGGAGATCTTCAGGGGGTTAGTGTTAGGTTTTTTTAAGGGGGGTTTGGGTGGGTTTTAGAGTAGGGGTATGTGGGTGGTGGGTTGTAATGTTGGGGGGGTATTGTATTTTTATTTACAGGTAAAAGAGCTAATTACTTTGCGGCAATGCCCCGCAAAAAGCCCTTTTAAAGGTTGGTAAAAGAGCTGATTACTTTGTAATTTAGGATAGGGTAGGGCATTTTATTATTTTGATGGGCTTTTTTATTTTATTAGGGGGCTTAGATTAGGTGTAATTAGTTTAAACTTCTTGTAATTTTTTTATTATTTTCTGTAATTTAGTGTTTGTTTGTTTTTTGTATTATAGTTTAGTTTATTTAATTGTATTTTAGTTTAGATAATTGTAGGTAATTTATTTTATTAGTTTAATGATAGTGTAGAGTTAGGTGTATTTTTAACTTAGGTTAGGATTTATTTTACAGGTAATTTTGTAAGTATTTTACCTAGGTAGCTATTAAATAGTTATTAACTATTGAATAGCTATTGTACCTAGTTAAAATAAATACAAAGTTGCCTGTAAAATAAATATAAATCCTAAAATAGCTACAATGTAACTATTAGTTATATTGTAGCTATATAAGGCTTTATTTTATAGGTAAGTATCTAGTTTTAAATACGAACAATTTATTTAATGATAGTAAATTTAGTTTGTTTCATTTAAATTATATTTAACTTAGTGGGGTGTTAGGGTTAGGGTTAGACTTAGGTTTAGGGGTTAATAACTTTACTATAGTAGCGTGACATTGGGGGCGGGAGATTAGGGGTTAATAATTGTAGGTAGGTGACGGCGATGTTAGGGTGGGCAGAATAGGGGTTAATACAATTTATTATAGTGTTTGCGAGGCGTGAGTGCAGCGGTTTAAGGGTTAATACATTTATTATAGTGGCAGCGATATCCGGTCGGCAGATTAGGGGTTAATAAGTGTAGGTAGGTGGCGGCGACGTTGGGGGGGCAGATTAGGGGGTAATAAATATAATATAGGTGTCGCCGATGTTAGGGACAGCAGATTAGGGGTTCATAGCTATAATGTAGGTTGTGGCGGTGTTTGGGGCAGCAGATTAGGGGTTAAAAAAATGTATTCTAGGGTTTGCGATGTGGTGGAGCCTCGGTTTAGGGGTTCATAGGTAGTTTATGGGTGCTAGTGTACTTTTTAGCACAGTAGTTAAGAGCTTTATGTTCCCGCGTTAGCCCATAAAATTCTTAACTACTGACTTTTTTTGAGGTTGGAGTCTTGTCGGTAGAGGCTGTACCGCTCACTTCTTCCAAGACTCGTAATACCAGCGTCAGGCAAATCCCATAGAAAAGATAGTATACGCAATTGACGTAAGGGAATTTGCGGTAGCCTCGAGTCGCGGAAAGAAAGTGAGCGGTAGACTCTTTCCTGCCTCACTCTAAATACCAGCGGGCGTTAAAAAGCAGCATTAGGACCCCTTAACGCTGCTTTTTAACCCTAATGCAGAACTCTAAATCTAGCCGCTTGTCTTTAGCCTTATAAACGCTTCTCTTTATTTTTAAGGTTTTTTTTTGGTATAATTTAACACTGTAACATACAGGTACAGTTTTTAAGAGAAGCTTGACATTAATTTTTATTTCTATTGTTATATTTATATTTAAAAGACATGTCTGTGTACCTCAGATAAGACCAGTATGTACCAACCTCAGACCTGTGTATATGACATGCATGAGATACATCTGCCCCAGGGAAGACATGTCTGTGTAACCCAGATAAGACCAGTATGTACCAACCTCAGACCTGTGTGTATGACATGCATGAGATACATCTGCCCCAGGGAAGACATGTCTGTGTACCTCAGATAAGACCAGTATGTACTAACCTCAGACCTGTGTGTATGACATTAATGAGGTACATCTGCCCCAGGGAAGACATGTCTGTGTACCTCAGATAAGACCAGTATGTACCAACCTCAGACCTGTGTGTATGACATGCATGAGATACATCTGCCCCAAAGAAGACATGTCTGTGTACCTCAGATAAGACCAGTATGTACTAACCTCAGACCTGTGTGTATGACATTAATGAGGTACATCTGCCCCAGGGAAGACATGTCTGTGTACCTCAGATAAGACCAGTATGTACCAACCTCAGACCTGTGTGTATGACATGCATGAGATACATCTGCCCCAGGGAAGACATGTCTGTGTACCTCAGATAAGACCAGTATGTACTAACCTCAGACCTGTGTGTATGACATGCATGAGGTACATCTGCCCCAGGGAAGACATGTCTGTGTACCTCAGATAAGACCAGTATGTACCAACCTCAGACCTGTGTGTGTGACATGCATGAGATACATCTACCCAGGGAAGACATGTCTGTGTACCTCAGATAAGACCAGTATGTACCAAGCTGAGACCTGTGTGTATGACATGCATGAGATACGTCTACTCCAGGGAGGACATGTCTGTGTACCTCAGATAAGACCAGTATGTACCAACCTCAGACCTGTGTGTGTGACATGCATGAGATACATCTACCCCAGGGAAGACATGTCTGTGTACCTCAGATAAGACCAGTATGTACCAACCTCAGACCTGTGTGTATGACATGCATGAGTTACATCTGCCCCAAGGAAGACATGTCTGTGTAACCCAGATAAGACCAGTATGTACCAACCTCAGACCTGTGTGTATGACATGCATGAGATACATCTACCCCAGGGAAGACATGTCTGTGTACCTCAGATAAGATCAGTATGTACCAACCTCAGACCTGTGTGTATGACATGCATGAGGTACATCTGCCCCAGGGAAGACATGTCTCTGTACCTCAGATAAGACCAGTATGTACTAACCTCAGACCTGTGTGTATGACATTAATGAGGTACATTTGCCCCAGGGAAGACATGTCTGTGTACCTCAGATAAGACCAGTATGTACCAACCTCAGACCTGTGTGTGTGACATGCATGATATACATCTGCCCCAGGGAAGACATGTATGTGTACCTCAGATAAGATCAGTATGTACCAGCCTCAGACCTGTGTGTGTGACATGCATGAGGTACATCTGCCCCAGGGAAGACATGTCTGTGTACCTCAGATAAGACCAGTATGTACCAACCTCATACCTGTGTGTGTGACATGCATGAGGTACATCTGCCCCAGGGAAGACATGTCTGTGTACCTCAGATAAGACCAGTATGTACAACCTCAGACCTGTGTGTGTGACATGCATGAGATACATCTGCCCCAGGGAAGACATGTCTGTGTACCTCAGATAAGACCAGTATGTACCAAACTGAGACCTGTGTGTATGACATGCATTAGATACGTCTGCCCCAGGGAAGACATGTCTGTGTACATCAGATAAGACCAGTATGTACCAACCTCAGACCTGTGTGTATGACATGCATGAGATACATCTACCCCAGTGAAGACATGTCTGTGTACCTCAGATAAGACCAGTATGTACCAGCCTCAGACCTGTGTGTATGACATTAATGAGGTACATTTGCCCCAGGGAAGACATGTCTCTGTACCTCAGATAAGACCAGTATGTACTAACCTCAGACCTGTGTGTATGACATTAATGAGGTACATTTGCCCCAGGGAAGACATGTCTGTGTACCTCAGATAAGACCAGTATGTACCAACCTCAGACCTGTGTGTGTGACATGCATGATATACATCTGCCCCAGGGAAGACATGTATGTGTACCTCAGATAAGACCAGTATGTACCAACCACAGACCTGTGTGTGTGACATGCATGAGGTACATCTGCCCCAGGGAAGACATGTCTGTGTACCTCAGATAAAACCAGTATGTACCAACCTTAGACCTGTGTTTATGACATGCATGAGGTACGTCTGCCCCAGGGAAGACATGTCTGTGTACCTCAGATAAGACCAGTATGTACAACCTCAGACCTGTGTGTGTGACATGCATGAGATACATCTGCCCCAGGGAAGACATGTCTGTGTACCTCAGATAAGACCAGTATGTACCGAACTGAGACCTGAGTGTATGACATGCATGAGGTATGTCTGCCGCAGGGAAGACATGTATGTGTACCTCAGATAAGACCAGTATATACCAACCTCAGACCTGTGTGTATGACATGCATGAGGTACATCTGCCCCAGGGAAGACATGTCTGTGTACCTCAGATAAGATCAGTATGTACCAGCCTCAGACCTGAGTGTATGACATGCATGAGGAACATCTACCCATGGAAGAAATGTCTGTGTAACCCAGATAAGACCAGTATGTACTAACCTCAAACCTGTGTGTATGACATGCATGAGATACATCTACCCATGGAAGACATGTCTGTGTAACCCAGATAAGACCAGTATGTACTAACCTCAGACCTGTGTGTATGACATGCATGAGATACATCTGCCCCAGGGAAGACATGTATGTGTACCTCAGATAAGACCAGTATGTACCAACCTCAGACCTCTGTGTATGACATGCATGAGATACATCTACCCCAGGGAAGACATGTCTGTGTACCTCAGATAAGACCAGTATGTACCAACCTCAGACCTGAGTGTGTGACATGCATGAGGTACATCTGCCCCAGGGAAGACATGTCTGTGTACCTCAGATAAGACCAGTATGTACAAAACTGAGACCTGTGTGTATGACATGCATGAGATACGTCTGCCCCAGGGAAGACATGTCTGTGTACCTCAGATAAGACCAGTATGTACCAACCTCAGACCTGTGTGTATGACATGCATGGATACCTCTTCCCCCAGGGAAGACAATGTCCTGTGTACCTCTGATATGACCAGTATGTAACACCATCCTCAGACACTGTGTGTATGACAGGCATGAGTTACATCTCCCCAAGGAAGACAGGTCATGTGTAACAACAGATCAAGTCCAGTATGTACATACCTCAGACATGTGTGTATGAACTTGCATGTGATACATCTAACCCAAGAGATAAGACATGTCTGTGTACCTCAGTAGATCAGTATGTACCAACCTCTGACCTGTGTTGTTATGACATGCTGAGGTACATTTGACCAGGGAAGACATGTCTGTGTACCTCAATTAAGACCAGTATGTAC
>NW_026512334.1:47219-98976 GCF_027579735.1 Bombina bombina
AAAGTACTGTAATCCTATTGTGGCCTGTCAAAGGACAGTGCTCTCTATCTAAATGTGTGATGGGGGACTTGTGCTTCCCCCCCTCTCCCCCTGGGAGTGCCCTGTGTGCATGTAACCTTAATAAAAAGCAGGCTGGGCATCCCAGTCCTGAGTTCTTGTTTGACCCTCAATCGCAGCGTTGACTCGTTTTTGTGGGCAGAAGGGTATCCTAGCTGTACTGCAGCTAAGGGAGATTATTCTATATTTGCGAGACTCATATAGAATACTATGGAAAGCAGCTTCTCCCCTCTTTAGCAATAGGGATCCAGGCTACTAAGCGGTCCATCCTGTGTGTATGACATGCATGGATACATCTGCCCCAGGGAAGACATGTCTGTGTACCTCAGATAAGACCAGTATGTACCAACCTCAGACCTGTGTGTATGACATGCATGAGATACATCTGCCCCAGGGAAGACATGTCTGTGTACCTCAGATAAGACCAGTATGTACCAACCTCAGACCTGTGTGTATGACATGCATGAGATACATCTGCCCCAGGGAAGACATGTCTGTGTACCTCAGATAAGACCAGTATGTACCAACCTCAGACCTGTGTGTATGACATGCATGAGATACATCTGCCCCAGGGAAGACATGTCTGTGTACCTCAGATAAGACCAGTATGTACCAACCTCAGACCTGTGTGTATGACATGCATGAGGTACATCTGCCCCAGGGAAGACATGTCTGTGTACCTCAGATAAGACCAGTATGTACCAACCTCAGACCTGTGTGTATGACATGCATGAGATACATCTGCCCCAGGGAAGACATGTCTGTGTACCTCAGATAAGACCAGTATGTACCAACCTCAGACCTGTGTGTGTGACATGCATGGTATACATCTGCCCCAGGGAAGACATGTCTGTGTACCTCAGATAAGATCAGTATGAACCAGCCTCAGACCTGTGTGTGTGACATGCATGAGGTACATCTGCCCCAGGGAAGACATGTCTGTGTACCTCAGATAAGACCAGTATGTACCAACCTCATACCTGTGTGTGTGACATGCATGAGGTACATCTGCCCCAGGGAAGACATGTCTGTGTACCTCAGATAAGACCAGTATGTACAACCTCAGACCTGTGTGTGTGACATGCATGAGATACATCTGCCCCAGGGAAGACATGTCTGTGTACCTCAGATAAGACCAGTATGTACCAAACTGAGACCTGTGTGTATGACATGCATTAGATACGTCTGCCCCAGGGAAGACATGTCTGTGTACATCAGATAAGACCAGTATGTACCAACCTCAGACCTGTGTGTATGACATGCATGAGATACATCTACCCCAGTGAAGACATGTCTGTGTACCTCAGATAAGACCAGTATGTACCAACCTCAGACCTGTGTGTATGACATGCATGAGGTACATCTGCCCCAGGGAAGACATGTCTGTGTACCTCAGATAAGACCAGTATGTACCAACCTCAGACCTGTGTGTATGACATGCATGAGGTACATCTGCCCCAGGGAAGACATGTCTGTGTACCTCAGATAAGACCAGTATGTACCAACCTCAGACCTGTGTGTGTGACATGCATGAGATACATCTGCCCCAGGGAAGACATGTCTGTGTACCTCAGATAAGACCAGTATGTACCAACCTCAGACCTGTGTGTATGACATGCATGAGGTACATCTGCCCCAGGGAAGACATGTCTGTGTACCTCAGATAAGACCAGTATGTACCAACCTCAGACCTGTGTGTATGACATGCATGAGGTACGTCTGCCCCAGGGAAGACATGTCTGTGTACCTCAGATAAGACCAGTATGTACAACCTCAGACCTGTGTGTGTGACATGCATGAGATACATCTGCCCCAGGGAAGACATGTCTGTGTACCTCAGATAAGACCAGTATGTACCAAACTGAGACCTGAGTGTATGACATGCATGAGGTATGTCTGCCGCAGGGAAGACATGTATGTGTACCTCAGATAAGACCAGTATGTACCAACCTCAGACCTGTGTGTATGACATGCATGAGGTACATCTGCCCCAGGGAAGACATGTCTGTGTACCTCAGATAAGATCAGTATGTACCAGCCTCAGACCTGAGTGTATGACATGCATGAGGAACATCTACCCATGGAAGACATGTCTGTGTAACCCAGATAAGACCAGTATGTACTAACCTCAAACCTGTGTGTATGACATGCATGAGATACATCTACCCATGGAAGACATGTCTGTGTAACCCAGATAAGACCAGTATGTACTAACCTCAGACCTGTGTGTATGACATGCATGAGATACATCTGCCCCAGGGAAGACATGTCTGTGTACCTCAGATAAGACCAGTATGTACCAACCTCAGACCTGTGTGTGTGACATGCATGAGATACATCTACCCCAGGGAAGACATGTCTGTGTACCTCAGATAAGACCAGTATGTACCAACCTCAGACCTGTGTGTATGACATGCATGAGTTACATCTGCCCCAAGGAAGACATGTCTGTGTAACCCAGATAAGACCAGTATGTACCAACCTCAGACCTGTGTGTATGACATGCATGAGATACATCTACCCCAGGGAAGACATGTCTGTGTACCTCAGATAAGATCAGTATGTACCAACCTCAGACCTGTGTGTATGACATGCATGAGGTACATCTGCCCCAGGGAAGACATGTCTCTGTACCTCAGATAAGACCAGTATGTACTAACCTCAGACCTGTGTGTATGACATTAATGAGGTACATTTGCCCCAGGGAAGACATGTCTGTGTACCTCAGATAAGACCAGTATGTACCAACCTCAGACCTGTGTGTGTGACATGCATGGTATACATCTGCCCCAGGGAAGACATGTATGTGTACCTCAGATAAGATCAGTATGAACCAGCCTCAGACCTGTGTGTGTGACATGCATGAGGTACATCTGCCCCAGGGAAGACATGTCTGTGTACCTCAGATAAGACCAGTATGTACCAACCTCATACCTGTGTGTGTGACATGCATGAGGTACATCTGCCCCAGGGAAGACATGTCTGTGTACCTCAGATAAGACCAGTATGTACAACCTCAGACCTGTGTGTGTGACATGCATGAGATACATCTGCCCCAGGGAAGACATGTCTGTGTACCTCAGATAAGACCAGTATGTACCAAACTGAGACCTGTGTGTATGACATGCATTAGATACGTCTGCCCCAGGGAAGACATGTCTGTGTACATCAGATAAGACCAGTATGTACCAACCTCAGACCTGTGTGTATGACATGCATGAGATACATCTACCCCAGTGAAGACATGTCTGTGTACCTCAGATAAGACCAGTATGTACCAGCCTCAGACCTGTGTGTATGACATTAATGAGGTACATTTGCCCCAGGGAAGACATGTCTCTGTACCTCAGATAAGACCAGTATGTACTAACCTCAGACCTGTGTGTATGACATTAATGAGGTACATTTGCCCCAGGGAAGACATGTCTGTGTACCTCAGATAAGACCAGTATGTACCAACCTCAGACCTGTGTGTGTGACATGCATGATATACATCTGCCCCAGGGAAGACATGTATGTGTACCTCAGATAAGACCAGTATGTACCAACCACAGACCTGTGTGTATGACATGCATGAGGTACATCTGCCCCAGGGAAGACATGTCTGTGTACCTCAGATAAAACCAGTATGTACCAACCTTAGACCTGTGTTTATGACATGCATGAGGTACGTCTGCCCCAGGGAAGACATGTCTGTGTACCTCAGATAAGACCAGTATGTACAACCTCAGACCTGTGTGTGTGACATGCATGAGATACATCTGCCCCAGGGAAGACATGTCTGTGTACCTCAGATAAGACCAGTATGTACCAAACTGAGACCTGAGTGTATGACATGCATGAGGTATGTCTGCCGCAGGGAAGACATGTATGTGTACCTCAGATAAGACCAGTATGTACCAACCTCAGACCTGTGTGTATGACATGCATGAGGTACATCTGCCCCAGGGAAGACATGTCTGTGTACCTCAGATAAGATCAGTATGTACCAGCCTCAGACCTGAGTGTATGACATGCATGAGGAACATCTACCCATGGAAGAAATGTCTGTGTAACCCAGATAAGACCAGTATGTACTAACCTCAAACCTGTGTGTATGACATGCATGAGATACATCTACCCATGGAAGACATGTCTGTGTAACCCAGATAAGACCAGTATGTACTAACCTCAGACCTGTGTGTATGACATGCATGAGATACATCTGCCCCAGGGAAGACATGTATGTGTACCTCAGATAAGACCAGTATGTACCAACCTCAGACCTCTGTGTATGACATGCATGAGATACATCTACCCCAGGGAAGACATGTCTGTGTACCTCAGATAAGACCAGTATGTACCAACCTCAGACCTGAGTGTGTGACATGCATGAGGTACATCTGCCCCAGGGAAGACATGTCTGTGTACCTCAGATAAGACCAGTATGTACAAAACTGAGACCTGTGTGTATGACATGCATGAGATACGTCTGCCCCAGGGAAGACATGTCTGTGTACCTCAGATAAGACCAGTATGTACCAACCTCAGACCTGTGTGTATGACATGCATGAGGTACATCTGCCCCAGGGAAGACATGTCTGTGTAACCCAGATAAGACCAGTATGTACTAACCTCAAACCTGTGTGTATGACATGCATGAGATACATCTACCCCAGGGATGACATGTCTGTGTACCTCCGATAAGACCAGTATGTACCAACCTCAGACTTGTGTGTGTGACATGCATGAGATACATCTACCCCAGGGAAGACATGTCTGTGTACCTCAGATAAGACCAGTATGTACCAACCTCAGACCTGTGTGTGTGACATGCATGAGATACATCTACCCCAGTGAAGACATGTCTGTTTACCTCAGATAAGACCAGTATGTACCAACCTCAGACCTGTGTGTGTGACATGCATGAGGTACGTCTGCCTCAGGGAGTACATGTCTGTGTACCTCAGATAAGACCAGTATGTACTAACCTCAGACCTGTGTGTATGACATGCATGAGGTACATCTGCCCCAGGGAAGACATGTCTGTGTACCTCAGATAAGACCAGTATGTACTAACCTCAGACCTGTGTGTATGACATGCATGAGATACATCTACCCCAGGGAAGACATGTCTGTGTACCTCAGATAAGACCAGTATGTACCAACCTCAGACCTGTGTGTGTGACATGCATGAGATACATCTACCCCAGTGAAGACATGTCTGTGTACCTCAGATAAGACCAGTATGTACCAGCCTCAGACCTGAGTGTATGACATGCATGAGGTACGTCTGCCCCAGGGAAGACATGTCTGTGTACCTCAGATAAGACCAGTATGTACCAACCTCAGACCTGAGTGTATGACATGCATGAGGTACATCTGCCCCAGGGAAGACATGTCTGTGTACCTCAAATAAGACCAGTATGTACCAACCTCAGACCTGAGTGTATGACATGCATGAGGTATGTCTGCCCCAGGGAAGACATGTCTGTGTAACCCAGATAAGACCAGTATGTACCAACCTTAGACCTGTGTTTATGACATGCATGAGGTACGTCTGCCCCAGGGAAGACATGTCTGTGTACCTCAGATAAGACCAGTATGTACCAACCTCAGACCTGTGTGTGTGACATGCATGAGATACATCTGCCCCAGGGAAGACATTTCTGTGTACCTCAGATAAGACCAGTATGTACCAACCTCAGACCTGTGTGTATGACATGCATGAGATACATCTGCCTCAGGGAAGACATGTCTGTGTAACCCAGATAAGACCAGTATGTACCAACCTCAGACCTGAGTGTATGACATGCATGAGATACATCTACCCCAGTGAAGACATGTCTCTGTACCTCAGATAAGACCAGTATGTACCAACCTCTGACCTGTGTGTGTGACATGCATGAGATACATCTGCCCAAGGGAAGAAATGTCTGTGTACCTCAGATAAGACCAGTATGTACCAACCTCAGACCTGTGTTTATGACATGCATGAGGTACATCTGCCCCAGGGAAGACATGTCTGTGTACCTCAGATAAGACCAGTATGTACCAACCTCAGACCTGTGTGTGTAACATGCATGAGGTGCATCTGCCCCAGGGAAGACATGTCTGTGTAACCCAGATAAAACCTGTATGTACCAATCTCAGACTTGTGTGTATGACATGCATGAGGTACATCTGCCCCAGGGAAGACATGTCTGTGTACCTCAGATAAGACCAGTATGTACCAACCTCAGACCTGTGTGTATGACATGCATGAGGTACATCTGCCCCAGGGAAGACATGTCTGTGTAACCCAGATAAGACCGGTATGTACCAACCTCAGACCTGTGTGTATGACATTAATGAGGTACATCTACCCCAGGGAAGACATGTCTGTGTACCTCAGATAAGACCAGTATGTACCAACCTCAGACCTGAGTGTATGATATGCATGAGGTAAGTCTGCCCCAGGGAAGACATGTCTGTGTGCCTCAGATAAGACCAGTATGTACCAGCCTCAGATCTGTGTGTATGACATGCATGAGGTAAGTCTGCCCCAGGGAAGACATGTCTGTGTACCTCAGATAAGACCAGTATGTACTAACCTCAGACCTGTGTGTGTAACATGCATGAGATACGTCTGCCCCAGGGAAGACATGTCTGTGTAACCCAGATAAGACCAGTATTTACCAACCTCAGACCTGTGTGTATGACATGCATGAGATATATCTGCCCCAGGGAAGACATGTCTGTGTACCTCAGATAAGACCAGTATGTACCAACCTCAGACCTGTGTGTATGACATGCATGAGGTACATCTGCCCCAGGGAAGACATGTCTGTGTACCTCAGATAAGACCAGTATGTACCAACCTCAGATCTGTGTGTATGACATGCATGAGGTACGTCTGCCCCAGGGAAGACATGTCTGTGTACCTCAGATAAGACCAGTATGTACCAACCTCAGACCTGTGTGTGTGACATGCATGAGATACATCTGCCCCAGGGAAGACATGTCTGTGTACCTCAGATAAGACCAGTATGTACCAACCTCAGACCTGTGTGTATGACATGCATGAGGTACATCTGCCCCAGGGAAGACATGTCTGTGTACCTCAGATAAGACCAGTATGTACCAAGCTGAGACCTGTGTGTATGACATGCATGAGATACGTCTGCCCCAGGGAAGACATGTCTGTGTACCTCAGATAAGACCTGTATGTACCAACCTCAGACCTGTTTGTGTGACATGCATGATATGTACCCAAAGTAAGACTAGTCTGTGTACCCCAATATGAGACCTATGTTTTACCTTAGTCTGCATAACCTAATTAGGACAAATATGTATACCATGGACAGACCTATCTGTATGTGATGCATGAGTTGTGTTTGCCCCAGGGAAGAAATGCCTTTATTTCACAGATGAAACCAATATGTATGCCAAGGTTAGAGCTGTGTGTATGCCACGCATGAGATGTGTGCCCCAGGGAAGACATGCCTATGTTTCCCTCATATAAGACTTGTATGTTTGCTGAGAATATCATAAATAGGATTTGCACATTTCCCTCAGATAATATATGCCCTGCCTATGTCCCTCAGACAAGACATAATATTTCTCCCAAAATTAATTTAACATGTACCCCCAGATGATATTTGGAGTGTGCCTCTAGATAAAACTTATACGTATTCCTAAGATAAAACCTTACTAAATAAGTGAGAGCTTTAGAATAGGCCTACCTGTGATACCGAAATAGCACAAGTACATTATTATTTGCCCCCAGATAATGTATCTGTACCCTGCACCATCAACACACAGAGTTTATACAATAGTAATAATATGATTTATTTACAGTCATCAGGGGAATATGTGTATCTGCGTATTTCTGTGTACAATTCTTGAATAGCTCACATTCCTTGCAGTTTGAAGAATGATTAGGCATTTATTTAGTGCTGTAAACACCACAGCAGTATAATAGATTTTCTTCAAAGCCTTTGTATGAGTAGCAGATTGGGTTTAGTGAGAAGCGATAGTGACAGAAACAGACTAGCAGTACAGACTGTAATATACTGCTCTGATTCTATGTGTGTCCGTACATATGATTTCTTTTTACAGCAGACAGATTTATTTTCTGCATATTTGTGCCCAGAGCCTTCTTGAAGTTGAGAGGATTTTGCTTTTGGAATATAAGCTGCCTACATTAAGTGAAAAACGCTTATAAATCATAATATTTCTTGTTCTTAACACTGCTACAAAACAGCTTGACAGGGGGTGTTAGGACAGAATAAATATTGTGTCCCCTAATTTTGCCAGTCTTGCTGGCAGATGGGCAGGTGAGTCTCAGAGGCGCAAACAGTCTCCTGTTGAAGTAAATGTCGCTGACAGAGAGGGAGGCTTTCAGAAGAGGATGCATGCGAGAAAGAAAGCGTGAGGGGGCCGGGGGAGGGGGGGGGGGTTGGGTTGGCAGCTGCATTGTAAACAAAATGTCTGTGACTTGAAACCAGGATGTTATGTTTGCAATGTATCTGTATGCTGGAGTATATATCACAGCCTGTTATTGCATACACACTGGCTTTATATAATATTTCTGATCTCATAGATTGTCTAGCAGGATAAACACATAGCAGAAAAAGAACATAATGTTTTTAGGGACTCTCCTGTAAATGACAAATTTAAAATTTATCATTTTAAGATTATCAATTTAATTTTGCGGAGGAAGAAACTTAATCTCCTTATGTTCGCCCCCGGAGATTGGCAAAGCTTAGGTGGAGGGGTTTTTTGACCCCTGGAGGAAGTAAGGCCCTGATTGGGTGAAGGAAGGTAAGGGGTGGAGCCTAGGATAGAAAAGGAGCTGAGCGGAAAGGAGAAGTCACGTGAGAGAGCAAGTTTGTGACTGACTCATCTTTCCCTCTCAGCTCTTCATAGTCACAGAATTTGAGGACATTTTGGTCCAGCTCAGGGTTGTTGCTGAGGCAAAAGGACCTTTGTGGTTGCAGGAGCAGCTGAGGGGTGTTCTTCTGTCAGTGTGGCTGGAGCATTTGGGGACACCTAGGCCGCGGCCAGTGCAGTCTTCTCGCACCACTGTTCATCTCAATCCATGCGGCAGGGGGTGGTTCTAGGAGGAGGCGGCACAGCCCAAGCGCCGGTGAAGATGCCGGTAGCTTGTCTTGTGTTCCTGACAGGAGGAAAGGCCATGGAGGTTCCAGTTCTGGCCCTGCTTCAGGAGTGCAGGACAGTGCTTTGTCTGAAGGGACTTCATTGAGCAGAAGGAAGCAGCAGCCTGGTAAGTCTCAGGAGCAGGAGATTAATTACAGCCTTGTTAGGCCTGAGGATGGTGTGGTGTCAGGCTCAGTATTAAAGGGGCAAGAAAAGAATGTCAGTCTATCTGGGCCTGAATTATTTGTGAAGGAACCTTTATTTCAAGGCTCATTAGTTGGCACTAGGGGCAGTTCAGCAGCTGTGGGGGTTGTTAGGGTGGAGGGTCTGAGTTTATCTTTTAGGTCTGATGAAGTTAGTGGCCCTAGATCTATTTTACCTGAGACCCAGCCTGAGGTAACTTTTAATGATTTTATGGGGGCTCCTGGCGGGAGGGCTCAGCTTCAGGTTGTTAGTGGGGATCCAGAGTCTAACATGTATGATAATCTGGCTTTGGAAGGGTCAGGGGATACTGTTTGTGATTTGTTTGTCCCTCCTATGCCCAAATCTCAATTTCCATTGTGTGATAATGGGCAGGTGCCTTTAGCGTGTAATAGTTGGGCCCCTGTTCTAGGGGGGTGGCTGGCAAAATTAGAAAAAATAGGAGGGGGCGTTGTTTTTCAGATGTAAGTTTATCATTTACAGGTGTGCAAGTAGGGATGGAATGGTCTGGCAGTCGGTCAGGCATGGGGAGCTCTAGGCAAGCAAGAGACAGTCTAGAAGGGACACATTTTGGCTTTTTGGATTCCTAGACTGAGAACATTTGTTTAGACCCAGATGTTGGCTTTTTGGACAGAGGGGTGTCCTCATCCTGGTCTCCTTCAGAATTGGTGAGCACGTCCCATCATTGCGGTGTGGGCCAGAGAGGGAGGGGGATCAGCACTGTCATGGCCCATGAGACTAGTATGGATTTTGAGGGTGGGGGAGGACAGGACAGCCTATTTGGCAAGGTGAATATAATACAAATATTAGGGGCTGACCTGGAAGGAGGTATGTAACTGGGGAAGTTGGGTCTTCAGATTTGAGAGGTTTAGCTCCTAAGCGGGGTAGGAATGGCATCACGGCTGTGGATTCCAGCCTGAGTGTTAATAGATGGGGGAGGAATCTTCTGCCTCCAGTAAGGGGGTTCTCACATGTTCCTATTTTACAGCATAACTTACAGCCGCCCCAGCAGTATGGAGCGATTAGAGGCGAAGATATCCCTGCTGAAATGAGAAGTCTTGTGATGGAGCCACCCAAGGATGGGCTTAACGGCATGGAAGTTCAGTCAGTTGGTGATTCTATGGCTTTCCACAACACACAAGATATTGACAAGATGGCAGGTAAGGAATTGTTGGGTCTTTCAGGGGTGGGGAGTGTTTGCAGTTCAACACTTGTTAGTGGTGAATATGTGTCAGGGTCTTTAGTAGCTTGTTTGAAGGAATTATTTGTTAGGCTAAAAAATTCAGTACCTCAGCCGACTGTTCCTTCAATATCCAGGGTTTGGGTTCCTTTAGGGAGCATGTTAGTACAGGTGGAAGTCAGGTTCATGAGAAGGCGGGCACTAGTAATGCTGTTGTTTTGGAGCAGGTTACTAGTTCTGGTAGTCAGTCATTAGGTAATGTAGCAAAAACAGTAGGTGGTCCTGAGTTGCGAGTTGCGAGTTGCGGATACGGCCATGGCGAGGTCTTGCTTTGTTCATTGGCCCATTGGGTTTGCATATGTCCAATGAGGTTAGGGAAAGAATTTATAAGAGGGAATTTATAGAACTTTTTCATTATTGCCCCTAGAGCAGATGTTTGAGGTTCCGGAGGATTCTAAAAAGGATCCTGCTAAAAAAGAGGAGGAGGAGCGTAAAAACAATACCGTTAATTACCCAAAACATTTTCAAATTGGTTTCAGGCACTTGTCATTTATGCCAGTGTCATGTCAGGAAAGTTTCCTGACCAACGGGCCCCACTTTTTTGCTATTTTGCTGAAATAGCGGCTGCACAGAGGACATATCGGGGGATGGCCTGGAGGACCTATGATGAACATTTTCGTCAGAGGTTAGCAGTGAAACCAGAAATTAAATGGGATGATCGCAATATTGGCTTGTGGCTAAAAATCAGGATGCCACTACGGGTAACACAGCCCTTTCGAGCTGGGGCCAGCGGGTAATCAATTGACTGGTAGTTTGTCGTCAGGTATTAGAAAAGGGTTTTGCTTTGCGCGTTCAATGAAGGAACATGCAAATGGGGCTATTCGTGCATATTTCGACATGGGATGTGGGGGAGCCCACCCCTCTGCTAAGTGTTTTATAAAGAGGAAGTTGGAGGTTCCGGAGGAGGAGTTCAGGTGTGTGGTCACGTGCTGCACCTGTTCTGTTCTACCTTTCCTTCAAGCTCTTGCGAGATACATGCGCCCAAACCCTTAGACCCTGGGTGGCTTGGATAGCTTAAATCCATCACTACTGGAACTCTTGCAGTGCTGCAACAACACACTTACACTGCACATTGCTGCAACTGAAAGGACCCATTTTCCCTTGAATTATTCTACAACTGCTGATATTCTATATTAACGCTTGATTAAGAGAGTGAAGGGGATAGAAGTTTAAAGCCTGTATGCTTACTATAACAAACATATAGCATACATCCCTCCTACAGGTGTTGCATGAGGGAGGTTCTCGTCTCTGATTAAGTGACTTTACCTGCCTGTTTCGGCTGATCTGGGGGATGAGGTTCTCCCGTCGCAGAGGCTGTGCTGACCAGAAGTCTAGAGCTGTCCCTGCCTCTTGAGGGGTCTATCACCTTCAACTAGCTCCCGGTGTTAACCCGGCACACTGCCCACCTGCCCTGTTGTGCTTGTCGAGCTGAGGCGGAGACGAGGTTGCCTGCTGCACTCCCGGGTAGGTGTGGATCTCCGCATCTCTGGCTAACAAAAAGTGAAGGGAAGCCCTAACTGAGACCTCTGAGCCATATTATCCCTGCACCTGGAGTCCCCTCCCACCAGTGCTGTGTGAGGGGCAAGGTTGCTGGTGTTCGCCGGGCTGTCCCTGTGGCTCTTGTGCTGATTTTCCTTTTTGCCCCGTATACAGAGCTGGAGTAATACCTGTCTGAGCGGCTTGTCTCGTCGGTTCCCCCTCTCACTGAGGATGCGAGTGGGGGGCTGACACGGAGAGGGGCTTTTTCACTCCTTATCCACTATCTGATGTTACAAGAACTGGTAACGTACTGAAGCCTTCATTGGTGTTCTTTTTACTTTGTTTTGTCTCAACTGACTTCTGCTGTTATTTGGTTATGGAGTAATAACTCCTTCTGTTCTACTGAACTGGTCGTTGTTTAGTATAGCAGGACTCTCCCTGCTTTACCCCGTTACCTGAACTCTTTCTTAATTAAGGTTGTTCTCCTCTATAAACGGTGTAAGTGAGGGAAAGAAGAGATAAGGAGCAAGACACCTGGGTCAGAATCACATAACTGAAAGTTGTGAAAGTGTAATGTTACATTAGTAACTCTCCTGTTCACTTCTGCTCCTACGATCTTTTTGGAACCTTCTTTTACTGTCTTAGAAATATCTTACAAACAAGCTATGGGGTCCACGCTCTGATAAAACATAGTTTCTATGCTGCTAAGGCTCAGAATTGTCTATAAATGTTTGACGAATCGTTTTTTACACAATTAGCATTGTTACATGTTGTTTGCAGATGTATTAGCATTTGTTATCTTTTCATGACTTTATTTTAACCTGCTTCAAAAAAAGAATATCTTATTAGCAGATTATAAGGATATCAGTTTGCTAAACATACTATCTATATTGTATAGGCTCAATATAACCCACAAACGTATACTCAAAATACTTTCCCTTTAGAACCAACATGTTTGGATGTTTTCTGCTGTTCTACTATAACCGTTATTTCTTTATTATGTGCTGCCTGATGTACTAAACTTACTCCTGCTTTATTATACTCTGCTAGAGGTTAAAACACCTTAAATCTTGCTAAACCTACTTAAAGTAGAATTAAATAAAGAAAAAAGGCTTAGGGGGCTAATACATAAAATAATTATTTCACCCGCTAACTTTGGAATATCCTTTACTGAGTCTCTCCTTAAATTGTACATATAGGTGAAATGGCAGAGCATCAGTTGTGCTGCCCTAGTATCTACCTAAAAAACCCGCATGCTCACTATATTCTATACATTCTACTAGATTAGTCCCCCTGAGTACAGGTTCATTTATTTAATCTCGTTACACATGACTGTTTGAATTTCTATTTTCTGGGTCACTTTTCTCTAACTGTAGAAATATAACTGTTATAGACTCACAGCATATTAAGGGCATCTTTACAAAATTATAAAAGAACCCTAAAACTCTCTAAAGTATATCCAAAGTAAGGGAAGGGGCTTAGGGACAGTGGTATAAAATGAACTACTGCCTACTGAAATGTCACTATTAAGTGGTCCTAACCGGTGGTCTTGATTAAATCAATTGAGAATGTTCTCTTGTGTCTCCAATTATGGCTGCCTTGATCTACTAAATTCACTTTTCTTTTTGCAAATTTTTCCCTCACACTCTTTTTTTCCCATCACATTTCACTTCACGTTCCCTCCTTCTTCCCCTTCCCCCTTTTTTTTTTGTTGTTGTTTTTTTTTTGTTTTTTGGGGGGGCTCTTCCCCCCCAATCATATAAATAATTTTTAGGCACCTATTTCACTTCCCATATTCACAAGTATATGGATAAATATTTTCACTCTCACGTTAAAACTCCACCCGCAGCCATGTCGGCTAGACAAAGGGATAAAAAGCATAAATCTATTCCTGAGGCCCCAGTAGAGACACAGATATCTTCTCGTGACTCTTTAAATCCACAAGAGTTTACTGATGTACAGTCCCTAGTTTCTAAAATTTCTGACGCTCTCTCACTTAAATTTGATTCCTTAAAAAAAGAGATCAAACAAGATATTGTATACTTAACTTCAGAAGTTAAACAATTTGCTGAAAGGTTTTCTGAGGTAGAGCAAAGAGTATCTGACCTTGAAGATCTTGTTTCAAGTCAGAATGTTAAGTTGGAAACTACATCTTCTGCTCTTCTCAAACTACAGAAGATCTCGAGAATCGCGCAAGGCGAAATAACTTAAGAGTAATTGGTGTCCCGAGGAAAAACAGAAGATTTTAACAAATTATTCACACTCACGCTCCCACGACTATTACAAATCCCTGATTTATAATTTATAGATGTTTCTTTTTATTTTTTTATTTTTCTCCCTCTCTACTCCCAACCTAATGTTTGGGTCCCTTCAGTATAGGGTAATAGACGCCTCAGGTGGTATAGTCGTATATTTGGTATATGTTTATTGCTTGTTACTTTTTTTTTTTTTCTCTCTCTTCTCTTTCTCTTCCCTCCACCCCACATAGATGATACCTATGCATGACGGAATTAAATTTACCTCCTGGAATATAGGAGGCCTTACATCCCCTATTAAAAAAAAAAACGATAATATCCTGCCTTAAAGGGACAGTCTAGTCCAAAAAAACCTTTTATGATTCAGATAGGGCATGTAATTTTAAACAATTTTCCAATTTACTTTTATCACCAATTTTTCTTTGTTCTCTTGGTATTCTTAGTTGAAAGCTTAACCTAGGAGGTTCATATGCTAATTTCTAAGCCCTTGAAGGCCGCCTCTTAAGAATGCATTTTAACAGGTTTTTCACCACTAGAGGGTGTTAGTTCATGTTTTTCATATAGATAACACTGTGCTTGTGCACGTGAAGTTACCTGGGAGCCATCACTGATTGGCTAAACTGCAAGTCTGTCAAAAGAACTGAAATAAAGGGGCAGTCTGCAGAGGCTTAGATACAAGATAATCACAGAGGTAAAAAATATATAAATATAACTGTCTTGGTTATGCAAAACTAGGGAATGAGAAAACAAGGGGTTATCTATCTTTTAAAACAATAACAATTCTGGTGTAGGCTGTCCCTTTAAGAAAATCTGTAATTCCATAGCCTTTCTACAAGAAACTCATTTGAAATCCAAAGAGGTCCTTAAACTTAAATCCTCTTGGGTTAAAGAGGTTTTTTTCTCTCCTAGTCTCACCCGTAAAGCTGGAGTTGCTATTTTATTGGGTAAAAAATGTAACTATGAGGTTTTGCATAATGACTCAGATTATGAGGGGAGATATCTTATACTGAAAATTAAAATCTCCAATATTCTGTACACTCTATGTAACATATATGCTCCGAATGTTTTTAATTTATCCTTTTGGGATACTTTCAGGCGAGGCTCATGTCCTGTGCAGAGGGTTTCTTAATTATGGGAGGTGATTTTAACATGGCACCTCAGTATCCTATGGACAGACTGAGACAGAATGTTCCCCCTAAAAAAACGAAAAGAGATAACCTCAAGTCAAGACTCTTTTCTAATATTTTTAATAACTTACAAGTGCGTGACATATGGAGACTCCAAAATCCTGATACAGGATTTTACATGCCTCTCAAAAGCACACAAATCACTTTCGCAGATCGACCTATTCCTGATTGATGAAAGGTTATGTAACCAGAAGGTCTTCCCTCAAATCTTACCCATCTCGGTTTCCGATCATGCTCCCATATGTCTTGAGTTTAAGCCTAATATTTCTTCACCCACAAATAATCGTTTCTTCTTTCCCACTTTTTTAGCCTCGGATGTTAAATTCATAAATTGGCTTGAACTTAAATTCGGCGAATTTGCCTTATTTAACTCCAAATCTAGGAATCATCCTGATCTATTTTGGGAAACTGCTAAATCGGTTTTAAGGCAGGCGTACTAAGAAATTTAAATTGCGGGAGAACGAACTACTATGTGCAGTTACAAATGCTTATAATGCTTATCTAATTGAAAAGACCCCGCAGAAATGGGCTAAATATATATCTGCACTGGGAGAGAGAGATTCATTTTTACTATACAAGACCACACAAAAATATATCAGGTTTCAAGCAAAGTTACATAGATTCAGGAATAAGACAGGGAAACTTCTAGCTAAACTTCTTAAACAGGACGCAGGTTCCCAATTGATAGTTCCCTATGTGTGGAAGGCCAAATGCTTAGATCATCGGAAGAACTTGTACAAACTTTTTTTAATTATTATAAAGATATATACTCCCCTAGAATCTCCCATATCAAGGAGCGCAAGGACTTCTGGAGCAAAATCTCTCATCCCTCACTAATAGCTTCATTGCTTCAAGATCTTTACTCTCCTATTACTGAATTAGAAGTGTCTAATTCAATTAAAAAGCTTGTGCATAATAAAGCCCCTGGCCCAGATGCACTCCCTAATGAATTCTATAAGATAATCTCCTCTACCATAACACCTCACATTACCTCCCTATTTAACTATATATATATATATATATATATATATATATATATATATATATATATATATATATATATATATATATATATATATATATAGCAAAACAGGAAACAGCACTCTCTGGACTTAAGTAAAAAACAAGTAGTTTATTCAGTAACGTTTCGGGGAATGCTCCCCTTCATCAGACCAACAACATACAAGTGAGACAAACTTTTAAGCATACACAAACCCCTCCCCCTAGTGCAAAAAACCGCCAAAAATGGTTGCCATAGCAACCAAACAACCAGTTCAAAGTAAATACATTTACCAATGCAACAATGACATCAAAGAAACCAGATCATTATGTTTAATTAGCATCAGGTCAATTAGCAAATCAACACATCATCCTACCACATAATACACCTGCTGTATATTAGTACTTCTAATACCCCAGTGGCAGTGTGTCCTTTTAAAGAGACATATCACAATATTATTAGCTAAGTACAGGAAAACAAGAATGTGTAGAAAAAAGGGGTTGAAAAAACGTTTAGTTAAACATCGGCACCTCATCATATTGAAATGCAATTCACGTAATGCACTTATAGTTGATGCCTAACTCATAATACCCGTACTACATAGTACGGGTATTACTATGACTGACTGACTATGTAGTACGGGTATTATGAGTTAGGCATCAACTATAAGTGCATTACGTGAATTGCATTTCAATATGATGAGGTGCCGATGTTTAACTAAACGTTTTTTCAACCCCTTTTTTCTACACATTCTTGTTTTCCTGTACTTAGCTAATAATATTGTGATATGTCTCTTTAAAAGGACACACTGCCACTGGGGTATTAGAAGTACTAATATACAGCAGGTGTATTATGTGGTAGGATGATGTGTTGATTTGCTAATTGACCTGATGCTAATTAAACATAATGATCTGGTTTCTTTGATGTCATTGTTGCATTGGTAAATGTATTTACTTTGAACTGGTTGTTTGGTTGCTATGGCAACCATTTTTGGCGGTTTTTTGCACTAGGGGGAGGGGTTTGTGTATGCTTAAAAGTTTGTCTCACTTGTATGTTGTTGGTCTGATGAAGGGGAGCATTCCCCGAAACGTTACTGAATAAACTACTTGTTTTTTACTTAAGTCCAGAGAGTGCTGTTTCCTGTTTTGCTACATTTCAACTACTCTAGCACCCTGGCCCTTGGAGAACTGTTTGTGAGAGTGCAACTGACTCTTTTTGCTTATATATATATATATATATATATATATATATATATATATATATATATATATATATATATATATATATATATATATATATATATATATATAAGGGAATGAACCTACAGTTAATTTCACAGCTTCCTACACGACCCTGATACTAAAAAAGGAAAAAGATCCAACTATGAAGGAGTCCTATAGACCTATTGCTCGTATTAACACCGACTATAAACTATTAAGCTTGTGCATAATAAAGCCCCTGGCCCAGACGCACTCCCTAATGAATTCTATAAGATAATCTCCTCTACCATAACACCTCACATTACCTCCCTATTTAACTATATATATATATATATATATATATATATATATATATATATATATATATATATATATAAGGGAATGAACCTACAGTTAATTTCACAGCTTCCTACACGACCCTGATACTAAAAAAGGAAAAAGATCCAACTATGAAGGAGTCCTATAGACCTATTGCTCGTATTAACACCGACTATAAACTATTAACTTCTATTTTGGCCCAACGACTCCAATCCTTTCTCCCTTCTATTATTAATATGGATCAGGCTGGTTTTATGAAGAACAGGAATTCGGCAGCCAAAATAAGGCAACTCCTACTTACTATAGATTATTTTGCGAAAGGTGAAGGCTCTGATCAAATATGGAAAGGAACTATCATGGACATGGCAATATTAGCTATAGATGCCGAAAAGGCCTTCGATTCAGTACATCATGATCATCTTTTATTTTCTCTGAAACGATTCGGATTAAAAGGTAATTTTATTAAGTTTGTTGAAAAACTATACCAGAAGGCCTCTACGAGGCTGATAGTGAATGGGCAGCTATCCTCTGATATAACTCTGCATAGGGGAACTAGGCAAGGGTGTCCACTCTCTCCCCTCCTCTTTAATATTTCTATTGAACCTCTTGCTATATTTGTCAGACAGCAACTTGAAGGAATTAAAGTAGGTAATAAGGAATTAAAAATTGCACTTTATGCGGATGATATCCTTATTTATATGTCTAATACTTATATCAATATACCTAGACTTCTCTCAATAATACAACAGTTTGGATCTTTTGCTGGGTATAAAATTAATTTAACAAAGTCTGAATTTCTTTGGATCAAGCAGACAGGGGATTCGTGTACAAGTATACCTTTTTCTGTAGTTCAT
Source organism: Bombina bombina (assembly GCF_027579735.1). NCBI lineage: Eukaryota > Metazoa > Chordata > Amphibia > Anura > Bombinatoridae > Bombina > Bombina bombina. Next base: position 66,151 of record NW_026512334.1, read on the forward strand.
GATTCTTTTAGATACCTAGGTATAACTATATCTTTCAATCCGGATAGCTGGTACTCTCTTAATATAACCCCAATTCTAAATAAAGTTAAAGATACCTTTAAAAACTGGTATAATTTACCTCTTTCCTTATCCAGGCGCATAGCAGCGTATAAGATGATTCTCCTTCCTAAAATACTTTATATTTTACAGAATATCCCTTTGCTCTTAAAGAGGAGGGAGTTAATGCTGTTTAATTCTCAACTGAGCTTGTTTCTATGGCAAAATAGGAGGCCTAGAATTTCACTTACAAAACTTTTTCTCCCAGTAAGATATGGAGGCCTGGCTTTACCTGATCTTAGGGCTTATAACTATGCCTTTTTAGCTCACATAGTGACTGGCTGGTTATTTTTAAGAGACTATGTTACAGATAATGTTCTTGAAAATAGTATATCAAACCCTTTTTCCATCGTTGCTCTTATTCATTCGGATACTGTTTTTATTCCATCTGAAATAAAAAAATTGAGATCCTTATATAATCCAATATTAGCATGGAAAAAGATCTGTAACATATTAGTTATAGAATATTGTGTATCAAGATATATCCCATTTCTGGGGAATCCTCAATTTCAATCAGGTCTTTCTTCCATACTTTTCTTAAAATGGAAGGCGGAGGGTTTCTCCAAGGTATATCAGATATTAGACATGGAGAAAAACTGCATCAAGTCCTTTGACACTCTTAGAACAGAATTTAACTTGCCACATAGATTTTTTTTTTGCTTATCTCCAGGCTAGACATTATGTGTTGAAACTCACAAATGATTATGGCTGGAACTGGTCCCTGGTCAAAAACGGCCATATGTCAATTACTCCTTGCTATACGGTCCTGATCTCCGATAGAGGTACAATTAACCTTGACAGAATTTGTCTTAATGGTCTGCATTGCTGAATCAAGAATTGGATTCTAAGCTACCTTATCTCTCAATTCAAGAAGCTAGTCGAGTAACTCTCTCCGCTACGTGGAGGGAGTCTCACTTGAAATTGCTTTACATGTCTTATTTTACTCCAGAAAAGGGATTTAAATGTGGAAACAAAAATTTTAGTGCCTGTCCTAAATGTTCTCTCCTAGAGGCGAATCTTCTACACATGATATGGACCTGCCCAAAAAATAGAAATGTATGGTTCAAAGTTCAATTCTGGCTTCATAAAATACTTAATGCTCCCTCCAGCAATGACTATAGTTTTTCTTTGCTATTACACAGAAAGTAAGCAACCCAATAATAAAATTATCAACCTCATTATATTGGCTGTTAGATATCTTATCTTAAAAAAATGGAAAATGCGGACAGTCCCTAGTATCTCGGAAATTAAAAAACTGCTTAAAAAAACAATGTATTCTTGAACAACTTGATACCAGTATGGATAACGAGAAAGATATTACTAGGTTCTTTCTTAAATGGTCACTATTTATAAAAGCACTCCCGTTCACTGAAATTGAATATCTAATATATAATTTTCGAAACTCTGACCTGGTTCTATTAGGATTATGGTAAATAGTCCTTCGCTTTTTTTTTTTTGTTCTGTTTTGTTTTGTTTTGTGTTTTGCTCTGTGTTTTCTTCTGTTTTTTTTCCTTCTGTCTTGATATTTTTATTCTATAGTATAAAAAATTCAACAATGTGTAGTTGAAATTGTAAGGACATAGAATTATAGTTTTTATGGAACATGTAAATATATACTGTTTGTTTTTTTCTTTTTTGTACCCCATTTGGGGTTTAAATTTATTTCTCACATGTTTTACACATTGTTGTTCATAAATAAATATTTAAAAAAAAAAAAAAGAGGAAGTTTGGAGGAAAGCAAGACATGTCTGAAAAGGGGGTGACTCCGGTGACAGTAAGCGTGATAGAGCCTTAGCAAAGCCATTACGCTAAGACAAAATGTTGTAGGGAGAAGACTCTTTTATCTCTACACAGATTCAATTTTGGTTTTATCGTCCCATCAAGCAGAGGGGCTGAGGTTTTGGGGGGAATTTAAAATCGGCAAGAGTCATGAGAGACAAGTTGGTGAAGGAGGTTTCACTTGGGCGTATGGCTGGCCCATTTTCTGATCCTCCTTTAAAAAAAACTAAAAATATCCCCTCTCAGTGTGGTCCCTAAACGTGATCCTGGAAATTTTTGGTTAATTCATCATTTATCATACCTAAAAGGGTGTTGAAATTATGTAATTCCGGACGAGTTAACATCAGTAAAATATGCATCATTTGACAAGGCACTTGAGCTGGTCAGAGCTGCTGGTATCTCAGCACTTTTAGCAAAGGTTGATATTAAGGCAGCTTTCAGGCTTCTGCCTGTGCACCCGGTGTCACATCATTTACTCGGTTGTTTTTTCAAAGGAGCCTTTTACGTTGACCTTTGCCTTCCAATGGGGTGCTCTATATCTTGCTCCTTGTTTGAGAGCTTTAGCACCTTTCTGGAATGGGTAGTGTGCATCCAGTCGGGTTACAAATCAGTAGTGCACTACCTTGACAATTTTTTGTTTGTGGGACCGGCTGGGTCTGAAGTGCGCGTAAAGTTGAGGGATGTTTTCTATCTGATTGCTGCAACTTTTGGTGTTCCCATAGCTTTTTTCAGAAGGTCCAGTTACTACCTTGTGTTTTTTGGGTATAACTATAGATTTGGTGAAAATGGAATGTAGGCTTCCAGTAGACAAGGTGGCTGACCTGGTCGGGATCGTAAAGCATTTTCTAGAAGATCCTAAAGTGACCTTGATGGACCTACAATCGCTTTTAGGTAAATTTAATTTTGCCTGCCGCATACTTCCAATGGGGAGGGTTGATTTTGTTAGAATCAACAAGGAACTTAAGGAAGATTTGAGGGTCTGGTTGAGTTTTTTTAGGTAGTTTAAATGGTTTGTCATTGATCCAAGAAGTAAGAGTGTCAAATGAGGAGCTGAGTTTGGTTACGGATGTGGCAGAAGGCATTGGTTTTGGGGCTTTTTTCCGGGGCCATTAGTGTACCGAACACTGGCCTGATTTTATGGGAGAGTTGGATTTAGTGAAGAACTTGGTTTTCCTTGAGTTGTTCCCAATTGTGGTGTCTTTGCTTTTATGGAGGGGTAAACTTGAAAATAAGTCTGTTATTTTTTACACTGATAATATGGGAGTTGTGTCTGCTGTTAATAATTTGACAGTGTTGTTGCCTCATGTGATTAGATTGTTGAGAGTTCTGGTGCTGCAATGCCTGAGAATGAACGTTTTGATTAGGGCGAAGCAGATTCTAGGGGTGCAGAACTCTTTGATTGATGCTTTATCTCATTCACAGTGGCAGCAATTTCGGGAGTTGGCCCCACAAGCAGACGAGGTGGGACAAGTGCGTCCAGAATTTCTGTGGCAGCTCGGTACAAAGGACTTGCCACACTCGTGAAGTTTTCCCTAGCTCCAGGTACTTGGGCGGCTTATTCTAGAGTATGGTCAGACTGGGAAGTATATTTGGATCAAAAGGATCTGGTGGATGGTCAGGATGAGGTTTTGGGAGTTTTGTTGGAATGGATGTGACAGTGGAAAGTTGATGTTTTGTCATTAGATGTGATGGAGAGGAAATTGTCTGTTCTGGCTTTTCGGTTCAAATTATTAGGTCTCCCTGATGTTACAAAGAAATTTTGTGTGAGGCAGGTTCGGAAGGGCATTAAATATGGGAAAAGGGTACGAGATACTAGGAGACCCATTTCTTTTCAACTTTTGGTTATGATTTGTCAGTTATTGCCAGAAGTATGCTCCTCTTTTTATGAGGTGGTATTGTTTAAGGAGGCTTTTGTTATTGCATTTTTTGGTGCTTTCCAGATATCAGAGTTGGTGAGTAAAAGTAGAATATGTCAGAGTGGTTTGCCAGTGGATGATGTTTTATGGTCTGATTCTGAGCAGTAAAGGCCAATCGGTTGTGCTTTTTTCAAGTGGTTTGAGTATTTGTCCTTGCAAATCGCTTGGTAGGTATTTGAGTTTGCAGCCTCAAATTGGGGGTTCATTGTTAGTTTATCAGGATGGGTTCCCATTGTCCCATTTTCAGTTTCGGCCTGTCCTTAGTAGAGCATTGTCCAAATTAGGTTTGTTTTCAGCTAAATTTGGGTCTCATTCATTTAGAATAGGAGCAGCCACAGAGGCGGCTGCTTTAGTTTTGGATGAGAGGGTGCTGAATAATATTGGTAGGTGGGGATCTAAAAGTTATCATTTATATATTCGTCCAGAACTGGGTATTTGAAGTTTAGTGTGTTCTTGTTTTTCCTAGGTTTTTGAAAGAATCTGGTTGTTGGGGCATTCTTTCATATACTGGGCCAGGAAGTCAATGACACAAAAAGAGGATGGTCTTCAGTTAGATTTTTCTAGGTCTAGTTTTGAAGTAAAGTGGTTTGGAGTTTGAGGGCTTTGTTGGTGCCAGGTGTTGTTGATTATTGCAAGAGATGGAGACCTCTGTATATTTTGGTGGTGCATGCAGGAGGGATTTGGGTTTTATGCCCCAGAAGGACTTGGTCAGGAGGATAAAGAGTGACTTGGCCAGGTTAGTGGTTTTGTTTCCTGCCATGCATATAGTATGATCTAATATTGTCCCGAGGCTAAAATGGAGGGCAGCATGGGATCCATCCAGATTAGATAGGAGAAGAAAGAATGTTATCAAATTGTTTGGGTCATTTATGAAGAGGATCAATGGTGCTGTGATACGCTATTCAGATCTAGAGGATGTTGGAAAATGTGAATTTTATAGAGAGGATGGGGTACATTTTAATGAATTTGGCCTGCAGCTGTTTATTTTGGGAATTCAGGAGGGTTTGCAGGGTATCCTGCAGGTTGGCTGGACTGGGCTGACTAAGTTAGACCAGTCCTTGGCGGGGTATGCTAGTACGCCTCCATCTTGAATGGCATAAATATGGTCGTGGTGTTACTATTAAGTGCTTCCCCATGGGGTGGGAGAGCAGTTTGATGTATCTCTGGGGGCATGGGGTTCCTTAGAGCAGGGTGGTTTTAAAAAAAGAAGTTACGGACAGAGCAGAATTATTTTTTTTTGTTTAATAATTTTTATTGAGGCAAAGAATAAAACAGTACAAAATAGTCTCTTACATAAGCCCTCAACCTGTAAGGGCAAAACAATAGCAATATACAACACTGTACATAAATCAAGCATCACCACAATATTATACAGCATAAATGAAAGCTTGCAATTCAATACCTAGGGGGAATGTAAAAGACTGAGGATCAAAGAAAATTCTAGTATTGAAGTTCTACCTATGCGGCTTGTGATAACTAAAATATTAGCCCCATATTTTCATGTAATATATAGGACCACTTTTACTATTGAACCCCTGTGACTATAGTTGCCCATATATAAATAAGATTTACAGGTGAGGAACATCTAGGGCTAAATTTGAGCCCTTGTAACTAGAATAGCACATATCTAATTGAGTAGAGTATGGAAAGGGGGAATATTATGGGCCGCAATAGTGCATCAAACATATGATAAAGAACGGGGAGTACTATGGAATCTACGTTCCTACGTTTACTACAGTAAACAGATACTAAGGGAAAACCCTTAGGGGGGGAAACAGAGCTCGTCATCTCATAGGGTAAAACCAGTCAACTGAAACTATGGCGGAAGAGGGTCGACAGCCGACATATTTATCTTATATTTTGAATGGAAAGAGAGAAACAATTGAGGGACATCCTGCATGTTGTGTAAAATGCATATCCATATAATTATTTTGGACAGGTTAGCATAGATACTGTATAGAAGAGAATATGGGCTAGACAGTCAATCACATGTAGTAAGCAATACCAACAATAACCTTTACAGTGCAAGATAACTTTGTGTGGCAATATCGCAGTATAACCCTTGTCACATTAAAGCAAGCAAACATATAGAATAACAGACAAGTTATAGACTAGAACTGCATTAACTTGTAACCACTAACAGGCAGCTATGGATCTACATCAGGAAATATACTCTGACTCACAGTCTTACATAATATAAAAATTTACCTTGCCCCTCTAAAAACCCACAGGATATCCCCATGAGTTAAAAGTATATCCAGATACGTCTCAGACGAGATAACATAGCACCAGTCAGCATAGTTGTAGATCTTGCACCTCTTAGGCACCACCCAGTACTATATTTAGACATCTATAGCAGACGAGTGCACTAAATGAACCAGATGGGTATATATGTGTTGGGCTCTGAGCTACCTTTATAGGAAAGCATGAGATGGATAATAAAAACATCTCTAATAGGAGAGTAGATACATATAATACCATTATTCCTCTTATTAGAAGTGGTCTAGGAGACTACATTATAATTTTGCATCTAAAATACTTCTATATGAGGCTATATCAGTACATATATCAAGTTTGCTAGGCTACCTCGGCCGCCAACAGCCCAGCAAAAAAGAAGTAGAAGCCACTTACAATGTCACAAACCTAGCCCCCCTATTATTATATAGTAGCTCCAAATCGGGTATTCACATACATAAACCAATATTTTATAGTTAACATTAACTAATAAGTGCCTAGGGTGCATATAAGAGAATCTGGACGTCATGCATTAAAGATCTAATAGGAAGAGCAAAAGGTATTTAGTCCTACAAAACCTGAAAACAATGAAAATGTATAGCCTTCCCTAACTAAAAACTAGTTGTTCTAAATATGCTTAATATGAGTAATAAAGTAGCCAGGTTGGACTATGGTAGCATAAGCAGAACTAATACTGAAATATATCCAAAGCATAGGAGCCTATGATAGTGGGGTATAATTGAAAAAGTAGCATGAACAGGAGAGGTTCCAGCTAGTATCTGATCTAGATCTCAAAAATGTACAGACCTCTAACAGAATAATCGGTGTAAACAGAGAATATATATGAGTACATTATCCTATGACATCAATCATAATGCTCAATAACAATAAAATAACAAAAGGTTAAAATTGAGGGAAGTCACTGCAAATATCAATAAACAAATCATTAACAATGAGAAGCTGGTAATAGCTGCAAATAATAACGTTCATCTAAGAAGTAAATGGTATTGCTTCATAGTATCTCATCAGCCAGTCAAAGCATCAATGATCTGGGGAACTATAGTGCAAATAAAAGTTCAGCCGGCACAAAAGGTCTAAGGCAGACAAAAATGTTCACCGGGGGTATAATGTGTCTTTACCCCATCCCTATTTTGTAGTATAGCGGTAACTGGTAGCTGGGGCAAATGGAGTAGCAAACCCTCAAGGGCCTCAGTACTGTTCTCCATCCGAAGTGGTTGAGAGGGGATCAGTCCTGGCTTCTCTGGTTCCTCCTCATGTATAATAAGGACTAAGTCAGTACTCATCACTTGGCCTTGACTGAGTAGGGCTCCTTGTGTATTCTCTGTGCCGGCCACCATCTCTTCCCTGGTTCTAGGCTGCCTCGTGGCTACTCGTAACTCTCTACCAATTAGTTTCCATCTCGTGGTGGTAAAAGGCCCTGATGTCGTTTCTAAGGTGCCGGTCTCTCGCTGTGGTAGGTCGGTACAGACGCCATGACTAGCGAGATACCTTGATGTGCTTTGTTTAACAGCCAGTAGATTTATGCTCTGAGCTGCCATTACTGGCGGCGCTACTGATTCTGGATATGTATATCCCTTGACACTGTGTGCTGCACGCTGTGTGGTTGCACAATCTAGCGAGGTTGAACCTAAAATATCTTTCAATTCTGCTCGTATACTCTGTTCTAAGAGTGTAAAACAGCGATCCATTGCTTATAGCACTGGGGCCAAAATGGCTGAACTTTTTAGTTCCATCCTCCTCTTCTGTTCAGCTACGCGCTACACAAGGTGACAGGTTTTGCACTACGGGTCTCACTGCTTTTTAGTAAGGTCTCTTGAGAGATGGTGTGCAGCAGCCTAGACTCTACAAAACGGTAAACTTGTCCTTTTGGTATTGTTGTCTGCATTCAGTACCCACACGGTTCTATCAAAGCACCAACTTGTCCAGACGTGTCGATATTTCTTAAGCTCGTTAGGATGAGACCCCAAATAGAATCATAAGAGTCAAATGCAAAATTATAGCAAACGTATATTAAAATTATTCTCAATAAGGTATAATGGAACCGGATCTCCTGCAAGTTGCGTCTTATCTCTTTGGTAGTTGGCTCCACCCCCCAAGGCAGAATTATTTTGCTGTATCCAGTCATGGATAGATATAAAAAGTTACGGCCATGTTACAAAAGGAAGGAACAAAAAGTTGGTGGGGAGGTTGCACTAGCACCGCTGGTAGTTTGGGTTATATAGTTATGGTTAATGGATTAGAAAATTGAGTTATATGCTTATTTAAATAAAGATGTTTTTAATAAACAAGCTGGGGCCTAATTTTACCAAATTAATAAGGTGTGGTGTTTGTTATTTCATAAGAAGGAGGTGTGGTGTTTGTTATTTCATAAGAAGGAAGGTGTGGTGTTTGTTATTTCATAAGAAGGAGGTGTGGTGTTTGTTATTTCATAAGAAGGAAGGTGTGGTGTTTGTTATTTCATAAGAAGGAAGGTGTGGTGTTTGTTATTTCATAAGAAGGAAGGTGTGGTGTTTGTTATTTCATAAGAAGGAGGTGTGGTGTTTGTTATTTCATAAGAAGGAAGGTGTGGTGTTTGTTATTTCATAAGAAGGAGGTGTGGTGTTTGTTATTTCATAAGAAGGAGGTGTGGTGTTTGTTATTTCATAAGAAGGAAGGTGTGGTGTTTATTATTTCATAAGAAGGAAGGTGTGGTGTTTGTTATTTCATAAGAAGGAAGGTGTTTGTTATTTCATAAGAAGGAGGTGTGGTGTTTGTTATTTCATAAGAAGGAAGGTTTGGTGTTTGTTATTTCATAAGAAGGAGGTGTGGTGTTTGATATTTCATAAGAAGGAAGGTGTGGTGTTTGTTATTTCATAAGAAGGAAGGTGTGGTGTTTATTATTTCATAAGAAGGAAGGTGTGGTGTTTGTTATTTCATAAGAAGGAAGGTGTGGTGTTTATTATTTCATAAGAAGGAAGGTGTGGTGTTTGTTATTTCATAAGAAGGAAGGTGTGTTTGTTATTTCATAAGAAGGAGGTGTGGTGTTTGTTATTTCATAAGAAGGAGGTGTGGTGTTTGTTATTTCATAAGAAGGAGGTGTGGTGTTTGTTATTTCATAAGAAGGAGGTGTGGTGTTTGTTATTTCATAAGAAGGAGGTGTGGTGTTTGTTATTTCATGAGAAGGAGGTGTGGTGTTTGTTATTTCATAAGAAGGAGGTGTGGTGTTTGTTATTTCATAAGAAGGAAGGTGTGGTGTTTGTTATTTCATAAGAAGGAGGTGTGGTGTTTGTTATTTTATAAGAAGGAGGTGTGGTGTTTGTTATTTCATAAGAAGGAGGTGTGGTGTTTGTTATTTCATAAGAAGGAGGTGTGGGGTGGTAGGTGTTTGTTATTTCATAAGAAGAGGTGTGGTGTTTGTTATTTCATAAGAAGGAAGGTGTGGTGTTTGTTATTTCATAAGAAAGGAGGTGTGGTGGTTTGTTATTTCATAAGAAGGAGGTGTGGTGTTTGTTATTTCATAAGAAGGAAGGTGTGGTGTTTGTTTATTTCATACGATGGAGGTGTGGTGTTTGTTATTTCATAAGAAGGAGGTGTGGTGTTTGTTATTTCATAAGAAGGAAGGTGTGGTGTTTGTTATTTCATAAGAAGGAAGGTGTGGTGTTTTTATTTCATAAGAAGGAGGTGTGGTGTTTGTTATTTCATAAGAAGGAGGTGTGGTGTTGTTATTTCATAAGAAGGAAGGTTGTGGTGTTTTTTATTTCATAAGAAGGAGGGTGTGGTGGTTTGTTATTTCATAAGAAGGAAGGTGTGGTGTTTGTTATTTCATAAGAAGGAGGTGGTGGGTGTTTGTATTTCATAAGAAGGAGGTGTGGTGTTTGTTATTTCATAATATGAGGGGTGTAGGTGGTGTTTGTTATTTCATAAGAAGGAGGTGGTGGGGTTTGTTATTTCATAAGAAGGAGGAGGTGTGGTGTTTGTTATTTCATAAGAAGGAGGTGTGGTGTTTGTTATTTCATAAGAAGGAGGTGTGGTGTTTGTTATTTCATAAGAAGGAAGGTGTGGTGTTTGTTATTTCATAAGAAGGAAGGTGTGGTGTTTGTTATTTCATAAGAAGGAGGTGTGGTGTTTGTTATTTCATAAGAAGGAGGTGTGGTGTTTGTTATTTCATAAGAAGGAGGTGTGGTGTTTGTTATTTCATAAGAAGGAGGTGTGGTGTTTGTTATTTCATAAGAAGGAAGGTGTGGTGTTTGTTATTTCATAAGAAGGAAGGTGTGGTGTTTGTTATTTCATAAGAAGGAAGGTGTGGTGTTTGTTATTTCATAAGAAGGAGGTGTGGTGTTTGTTATTTCATAAGAAGGAAGGTGTGGTGTTTGTTATTTCATAAGAAGGAGGTGTGGTGTTTGTTATTTCATAAGAAGGAGGTGTGGTGTTTGTTATTTCATAAGAAGGAGGTGTGGTGTTTGTTATTTCATAAGAAGGAGGTGTGGTGTTTGTTATTTCATAAGAAGGAAGGTGTGGTGTTTGTTATTTCATAAGAAGGAGGTGTGGTGTTTGTTATTTCATAAGAAGGAGGTGTGGTGTTTGTTATTTCATAAGAAGGAGGTGTGGTGTTTGTTATTTCATAAGAAGGAAGGTGTGGTGTTTGTTATTTCATAAGAAGGAGGTGTGGTGTTTGTTATTTCATAAGAAGGAGGTGTGGTGTTTGTTATTTCATAAGAAGGAGGTGTGGTGTTTGTTATTTCATAAGAAGGATGTGTGGTGTTTGTTATTTCATAAGAAGGAAGTTGTGGTGTTTGTTATTTCATAAGAAGGAGGTGTGGTGTTTGTTATTTCATAAGAAGGAGGTGTGGTGTTTGTTATTTCATAAGAAGGAGGTGTGGTGTTTGTTATTTCATAAGAAGGAGGTGTGGTGTTTGTTATTTCATAAGAAGGAGGTGTGGTGTTTGTTATTTCATAAGAAGGAGGTGTGGTGTTTGTTATTTCATAAGAAGGAGGTGTGGTGTTTGTTATTTCATAAGAAGGAGGTGTGGTGTTTGTTATTTCATAAGAAGGAGGTGTGGTGTTTGTTATTTCATAAGAAGGAAGGTGTGGTGTTTGTTATTTCATAAGAAGGAAGGTGTGGTGTTTGTTATTTCATAAGAAGGAGGTGTGGTGTTTGTTATTTCATAAGAAGGAAGGTGTGGTGTTTGTTATTTCATAAGAAGGAGGTGTGGTGTTTGTTATTTCATAAGAAGGAGGTGTGGTGTTTGTTATTTCATAAGAAGGAGGTGTGGTGTTTGTTATTTCATAAGAAGGAAGGTGTGGTGTTTGTTATTTCATAAGAAGGAAGGTGTGGTGTTTGTTATTTCATAAGAAGGAGGTGTGGTGTTTGTTATTTCATAAGAAGGAAGGTGTGGTGTTTGTTATTTCATAAGAAGGAGGTGTGGTGTTTGTTATTTCATAAGAAGGAGGTGTGGTGTTTGTTATTTCATAAGAAGGAGGTGTGGTGTTTGTTATTTCATAAGAAGGAAGGTGTGGTGTTTGTTATTTCATAAGAAGGAGGTGTGGTGTTTGTTATTTCATAAGAAGGAGGTGTGGTGTTTGTTATTTCATAAGAAGGAGGTGTGGTGTTTGTTATTTCATAAGAAGGAGGTGTGGTGTTTGTTATTTCATAAGAAGGAAGGTGTGGTGTTTGTTATTTCATAAGAAGGAGGTGTGGTGTTTGTTATTTCATAAGAAGGAAGGTGTGGTGTTTGTTATTTCATAAGAAGGAGGTGTGGTGTTTGTTATTTCATAAGAAGGAGGTGTGGTGTTTGTTATTTCATAAGAAGGAAGGTGTGGTGTTTGTTATTTCATAAGAAGGAGGTGTGGTGTTTGTTATTTCATAAGAAGGAAGGTGTGGTGTTTGTTATTTCATAAGAAGGAGGTGTGGTGTTTGTTATTTCATAAGAAGGAGGTGTGGTGTTTGTTATTTCATAAGAAGGAGGTGTGGTGTTTGTTATTTCATAAGAAGGAGGTGTGGTGTTTGTTATTTCATAAGAAGGAGGTGTGGTGTTTGTTATTTCATAAGAAGGAGGTGTGGTGTTTGTTATTTCATAAGAAGGAGGTGTGGTGTTTGTTATTTCATAAGAAGGAAGGTGTGGTGTTTGTTATTTCATAAGAAGGAGGTGTGGTGTTTGTTATTTCATAAGAAGGAGGTGTGGTGTTTGTTATTTCATAAGAAGGAAGGTGTGGTGTTTGTTATTTCATAAGAAGGAAGGTGTGGTGTTTGTTATTTCATAAGAAGGAAGGTGTGGTGTTTGTTATTTCATAAGAAGGAGGTGTGGTGTTTGTTATTTCATAAGAAGGAGGTGTGGTGTTTGTTATTTCATAAGAAGGAGGTGTGGTGTTTGTTATTTCATAAGAAGGAGGTGTGGTGTTTGTTATTTCATAAGAAGGAGGTGTGGTGTTTGTTATTTCATAAGAAGGAGGTGTGGTGTTTGTTATTTCATAAGAAGGAAGGTGTGGTGTTTGTTATTTCATAAGAAGGAGGTGTGGTGTTTGTTATTTCATAAGAAGGAAGGTGTGGTGTTTGTTATTTCATAAGAAGGAGGTGTGGTGTTTGTTATTTCATAAGAAGGAGGTGTGGTGTTTGTTATTTCATAAGAAGGAAGGTGTGGTGTTTGTTATTTCATAAGAAGGAAGGTGTGGTGTTTGTTATTTCATAAGAAGGAAGGTGTGGTGTTTGTTATTTCATAAGAAGGAGGTGTGGTGTTTGTTATTTCATAAGAAGGAAGGTGTGGTGTTTGTTATTTCATAAGAAGGAGGTGTGGTGTTTGTTATTTCATAAGAAGGAAGGTGTGGTGTTTGTTATTTCATAAGAAGGAGGTGTGGTGTTTGTTATTTCATAAGAAGGAGGTGTGGTGTTTGTTATTTCATAAGAAGGAAGGTGTGGTGTTTGTTATTTCATAAGAAGGAGGTGTGGTGTTTGTTATTTCATAAGAAGGAGGTGTGGTGTTTGTTATTTCATAAGAAGGAGGTGTGGTGTTTGTTATTTCATAAGAAGGAGGTGTGGTGTTTGTTATTTCATAAGAAGGAGGTGTGGTGTTTGTTATTTCATAAGAAGGAAGGTGTGGTGTTTGTTATTTCATAAGAAGGAAGGTGTGGTGTTTGTTATTTCATAAGAAGGAGGTGTGGTGTTTGTTATTTCATAAGAAGGAGGTGTGGTGTTTGTTATTTCATAAGAAGGAAGGTGTGGTGTTTGTTTATTTCATAAGAAGGAGGTGTGGTGTTTGTTATTTCATAAGAAGGAGGTGTGGTGTTTGTTATTTCATAAGAAGGAGGTGTGGTGTTTGTTATTTCATAAGAAGGAGGTGTGGTGTTTGTTATTTCATAAGAAGGAGGTGTGGTGTTTGTTATTTCATAAGAAGGAGGTGTGGTGTTTGTTATTTCATAAGAAGGAGGTGTGGTGTTTGTTATTTCATAAGAAGGAGGTGTGGTGTTTGTTATTTCATAAGAAGGAAGGTGTGGTGTTTGTTATTTCATAAGAAGGAAGGTGTGGTGTTTGTTATTTCATAAGAAGGAAGGTGTGGTTTTTGTTATTTCATAAGAAGGAAGGTGTGGTGTTTGTTATTTCATAAGAAGGAGGTGTGGTGTTTGTTATTTCATAAGAAGGAAGGTGTGGTGTTTGTTATTTCATAAGAAGGAAGGTGTGGTGTTTGTTATTTCATAAGAAGGAGGTGTGGTGTTTGTTATTTCATAAGAAGGAGGTGTGGTGTTTGTTATTTCATAAGAAGGAAGGTGTGGTGTTTGTTATTTCATAAGAAGGAGGTGTGGTGTTTGTTATTTCATAAGAAGGAGGTGTGGTGTTTGTTATTTCATAAGATGGAGGTGTGGTGTTTGTTATTTTCATAAGAAGGAGGTGTGGTGTTTGTTATTTCATAAGAAGGAGGTGTGGTGTTTGTTATTTCATAAGCAGGAGGTGTGGTGTTTGTTATTTCATAAGAAGGAGGTGTGGTGTTTGTTATTTCATAAGAAGGAAGGGTTGGTGTTTGTTATTTCATATGAAGGAAGGATGTGGTGTTTGTTATTTCATAAGAAGGAAGGGTGGTGGTTGTTGTTATTTCATAAGAAGGAAGGGTGTGGTGTTTGTTATTTCATAAGAAGGAAGGTGGGGTGGTGTTTGTATGTTCATAAGAAGGAAGGTGTGGTGTTTGTTATTTCATAAGAAGGAAGGTGTGGTGTTTGTTATTTCATAGAAGGATGTGTTGGTGTTTGTTATTTCATAAGAAGGGGAGGTGTGGTGTTTGTTATTTCATAAGAAGGAGGTGTGTGTTTGTTATTTCATAGAAGGAGTGTGGTGTTTGTTATTTCATGAAGAAGGAAGGTGTGGTGTTTTGTTATTTCATAAAGAAGGAGGAGTGGGGTGTTTGTTATTTCATAAGAAGGAAGGTGTGGTGTTTGTTATTTCATAAAGAAGGAGGTGTGGTGTTTGTTATTTTCATAAGAAGGAAGGTGTGGTGTTGTTTATTTCATAGAAGGAGGTGTGGTGTTTGTTATTTCATAAGAAGGAAGGTGTGGTGTTTGTTATTTCATAAGAAGGAAGGTGTGGTGTTTGTTATTTCATAAGAAGGAAGGTGTGGTGTTTGTTATTTCATAAGAAGGAAGGTGTGGTGTTTGTTATTTCATAAGAAGGAGGTGTGGTGTTTGTTATTTCATAAGAAGGAAGGTGTGGTGTTTGTTATTTCATAAGAAGGAAGGTGTGGTGTTTGTTATTTCATAAGAAGGAGGTGTGGTGTTTGTTATTTCATAAGAAGGAAGGTGTGGTGTTTGTTATTTCATAAGAAGGAGGTGTGGTGTTTGTTATTTCATAAGAAGGAGGTGTGGTGTTTGTTATTTAATAAGAAAAGGAGTGTGTGTTTGTTATTTCATAAGAAGGAAGGTGTGGTGTTTGTTATTTCATAAGAAGGAAGTTGTGTTTTGTTATTTCATAAGAAGGAAGGTGTGGTGTTTGTTATTTCATAAGAAGGAGGTGTGGTGTTTGTTATTTCATAAGAAGGAGGTGTGGTGTTTGTTATTTCATAAGAAGGAGGTGTGGTGTTTGTTATTTCATAAGAAGGAAGGTGTGGTGTTTGTTATTTCATAAGAAGGAGGTGTGGTGTTTGTTATTTCATAAGAAGGAAGGTGTGGTGTTTGTTATTTCATAAGAAGGAGGTGTGGTGTTTGTTATTTCATAAGAAGGAAGGTTTGGTGTTTGTTATTTCATAAGAAGGAGGTGTGGTGTGGTGTTTGTTATTTCATAAGAAGGAGGTGTGGTGTTTGTTATTTCATAAGAAGGAGTGTGGTGTTTGTTATTTCATAAGAAGGAGGTGTGGTGTTTGTTATTTCATAAGAAGGAAGGTGTGGTGTTTGTTATTTCATAAGAAGGAAGGTGTGTTTTTTTATTTAATAAGAAGGAGGTGTGTGTTTGTTATTTCATAAGAAGAAAGTGTGGTGTTTGTTATTTCATAAGAAGGAAGGTGTGGTGTTTGTTATTTCATAAGAAGGAAGGTGTGGTGTTTGTTATTTCATAAGAAGGAAGGTGGGTGTTTGTTATTTCATAAGAAGGAAGGTGTGGTGTTTGTTATTTCATAAGAAGGAAGTGTGGTGTTTGTTATTTCATAAGAAGGAGGTGTGGTGTTTGTTATTTCATAAGAAGGAGGTGTGGTGTTTGTTATTTCATAAGAAGGAGGTGTGGTGTTTGTTATTTCATAAGAAGGAAGGTGTGGTGTTTGTTATTTCATAAGAAGGAAGGTGTGGTGTTTGTTATTTCATAAGAAGGAAGGTGTGGTGTTTGTTATTTCATAAGAAGGAAGGTGTGGTGTTTGTTATTTCATAAGAAGGAGGTGTGGTGTTTGTTATTTCATAAGAAGGAAGGTGTGGTGTTTGTTATTTCATAAGAAGGAAGGTGTGGTGTTTGTTATTTCATAAGAAGGAGGTGTGGTGTTTGTTATTTCATAAGAAGGAAGGTGTGGTGTTTGTTATTTCATAAGAAGGAGGTGTGGTGTTTGTTATTTCATAAGAAGGAGGTGTGGTGTTTGTTATTTCATAAGAAGGAGGTGTGGTGTTTGTTATTTCATAAGAAGGAGGGTTGGTGTTTGTTATTTCATAAGAAGGAGGTGTGGTGTTTGTTATTTCATAAGAAGGAGGTGTGGTGTTTGTTATTTCATAAGAAGGAGGTGTGGTGTTTGTTATTTCATAAGAAGGAGGTGTGGTGTTTGTTATTTCATAAGAAGGAAGGTGTGGTGTTTGTTATTTCATAAGAAGGAAGGTGTGGTGTTTGTTATTTCATAAGAAGGAGGTGTGGTGTTTGTTATTTCATAAGAAGAAAGTGTGGTGTTTTTTATTTAATAAGAAGGAAGGTGTGTTTTTTTTATTTCATAAGAAGGAAGGTGTGGTGTTTGTTATTTCATAAGAAGGAAGGTGTGGTGTTTGTTATTTCATAAGAAGGAAGGTGTGGTGTTTGTTATTTCATAAGAAGGAAGGTGTGGTGTTTGTTATTTCATAAGAAGGAGGTGTGGTGTTTGTTATTTCATAAGAAGGAGGTGTGGTGTTTGTTATTTCATAAGAAGGAGGTGTGGTGTTTGTTATTTCATAAGAAGGATGGTTGGTGTTTGTTATTTCATAAGAAGGAAGGTGTGGTGTTTGTTATTTCATAAGAAGGAAGGTGTGGTGTTTGTTATTTCATAAGAAGGAGGTGTGGTGTTTGTTATTTCATAAGAAGGAGGTGTGGTGTTTGTTATTTCATAAGAAGGAAGGTGTGGTGTTTGTTATTTCATAAGAAGGAAGGTGTGGTGTTTGTTATTTCATAAGAAGGAGGTGTGGTGTTTGTTATTTCATAAGAAGGAAGGTGTGGTGTTTGTTATTTCATAAGAAGGAGGTGTGGTGTTTGTTATTTCATAAGAAGGAGGTGTGGTGTTTGTTATTTCATAAGAAGGAAGGTGTGGTGTTTGTTATTTCATAAGAAGGAAGGTGTGGTGTTTGTTATTTCATAAGAAGGAAGGTGTGGTGTTTGTTATTTCATAAGAAGGAGGTGTGGTGTTTGTTATTTCATAAGAAGGAGGTGTGGTGTTTGTTATTTCATAAGAAGGAAGGTGTGGTGTTTGTTATTTCATAAGAAGGAAGGTGTGGTGTTTGTTATTTCATAAGAAGGAGGTGTGGTGTTTGTTATTTCATAAGAAGGAGGTGTGGTGTTTGTTATTTCATAAGAAGGAGGTGTGGTGTTTGTTATTTCATAAGAAGGAAGGTGTGGTGTTTGTTATTTCATAAGAAGGAAGGTGTGGTGTTTGTTATTTCATAAGAAGGAAGGTGTGGTGTTTGTTATTTCATAAGAAGGAGGTGTGGTGTTTGTTATTTCATAAGAAGGAAGGTGTGGTGTTTGTTATTTCATAAGAAGGAAGGTGTGGTGTTTGTTATTTCATAAGAAGGAGTGTGGTGTTTGTTATTTCATAAGAGGAGGAGGTGTGGTGTTTGTTATTTCATAAGAAGGAAGGTGTGGTGTTTGTTATTTCATAAGAAGGAGGTGTGGTGTTTGTTATTTCATAAGAAGGAAGGTGTGGTGTTTGTTATTTCATAAGAAGGAAGGTGTGGTGTTTGTTATTTCATAAGAAGGAAGGTGTGGTGTTTGTTATTTCATAAGAAGGAGGTGTGGTGTTTGTTATTTCATAAGAAGGAAGGTGTGGTGTTTGTTATTTCATAAGAAGGAAGGTGTGGTGTTTGTTATTTCATAAGAAGGAGGGTGTGGTGTTTGTTATTTCATAAGAAGGAAGGTGTGGTGTTTGTTATTTCATAAGAAGGAGGTGTGGTGTTTGTATTTCATAAGAAGGAAGGTGTGTGTGTTTGTTATTTCATAAGAAGGAAGGTGTGGTGTTTGTTATTTCATAAGAAGGAAGGTGTGGTGTTTGTTATTTCATAAGAAGGAAGGTGTGGTGTTTGTTATTTCATAAGAAGGAAGGTGTGGTGTTTGTTATTTCATAAGAAGGAGGTGTGGTGTTTGTTATTTAATAAGAAGGAGTGTGGTGTTTGTTATTTCATAAGAAGGAGGTGTGGTGTTTGTTATTTCATAAGAAGGAAGGTGTGGTGTTTGTTATTTCATAAGAAGGAGGTGTGGTGTTTGTTATTTCATAAGAAGGAAGGTGTGGTGTTTGTTATTTCATAAGAAGGAGGTGTGGTGTTTGTTATTTCATAAGAAGGAAGGTGTGGTGTTTGTTATTTCATAAGAAGGAGGTGTGGTGTTTGTTATTTCATAAGAAGGAGGGTGGTGTTTGTTATTTCATAAGAAGAAGGTGTGGTGTTTGTTATTTCATAAGAAGGGGTGTGGTGTTTGTTATTTCATAAGAAGGAGGTGTGGTGTTTGTTATTCATAAGAAGGAGGTGTGGTGTTTGTTATTTCATAAGAAGGAAGGTGTGGTGTTTGTTATTTCATAAGAAGGAAGGTGTGGTGTTTGTTATTTCATAAGAAGGAGGTGTGGTGTTTGTTATTTCATAAGAAGAAAGTGTGGTGTTTGTTATTTCATAAGAAGGAAGGTGTGGTGTTTGTTATTTCATAAGAAGGAGGTGTGGTGTTTGTTATTTCATAAGAAGGAGGTGTGGTGTTTGTTATTTCATAAGAAGGAAGGTGTGGTGTTTGTTATTTCATAAGAAGGAAGGTGTGGTGTTTGTTATTCATAAGAAGGAGGTGTGGTGTTTGTTATTTCATAAGAAGGAGGTGTGGTGTTTGTTATTTCATAAGAAGAGAAGTTGTGGTGTTTGTTATTTCATAAGAAGGAAGGTGTGGTGTTTGTTATTTCATAAGAAGGAAGGGTGTGGTGTTTGTTATTTCATAAGAAGGAAGGTGTGGTGTTTGTTATTTCATAAGAAGGAAGGTGTGGTGTTTGTTATTTCATAAGAAGGAGGTGTGGTGTTTGTTATTTCATAAGAAGGAAGGTGTGGTGTTTGTTATTTCATAAGAAGGAAGGTGTGGTGTTTGTTATTTCATAAGAAGGAGGTGTGGTGTTTGTTATTTCATAAGAAGGAAGGTGTGGTGTTTGTTATTTCATAAGAAGGAGGTGTGGTGTTGTTATTTCATAAGAAGGAAGGTGTGGTGTTTTTATTTCATAAGAAGGAAGGTGTGGTGTTTGTTATTTCATAAGAAGGAAGGTGTGGTGTTTGTTATTTCATAAGAAGGAAGGTGTGGTGTTTGTTATTTCATAAGAAGGAGGTGTGGTGTTTGTTATTTCATAAGAAGGAGTGTGGTGTTTGTTATTTCATAAAAGGAAGGTGTGGTGTTTGTTATTTCATAAGAAGGAAGGTGTGGTGTTTGTTATTTCATAAGAAGGAGTGGTGTTTGTTTGTTATTTCATAAGAAGGAGGTGTGGTGTTTGTTATTTCATAAGAAGGAGGTGTGGTGTTTGTTATTTCATAAGAAGGAAGGTGTGGTGTTTGTTATTTCATAAGAAGGAGGTGTGGTGTTTGTTATTTCATAAGAAGGAGGTGTGGGGTTTGTTATTTCATAAGAAGGAGGTGTGGTGTTTGTTATTTCATAAGAAGGAAGGTGTGGTGTTTGTTATTTCATAAGAAGGAGGTGTGGTGTTTGTTATTTCATAAGAAGGAGGTGTGGTGTTTGTTATTTCATAAGAAGGAGGTGTGGTGTTTGTTATTTCATAAGAAGGAGGTGTGGTGTTTGTTATTTCATAAGAAGGAGGTGTGGTGTTTGTTATTTCATAAGAAGGAAGGTGTGGTGTTGTTATTTCATAAGAAGGAAGGTGTGGTGTTTGTTATTTCATAAGAAGGAGGTGTGGTGTTTGTTATTTCATAAGAAGGAAGGTGTGGTGTTTGTTATTTCATAAGAAGGAAGGTGTGGTGTTTGTTATTTCATAAGAAGAAGGTGTGGTGTTTGTTATTTCATAAGAAGGAAGGTGTGGTTGTGTTATTTCATAAGAAGGAAGGTGTGGTGTTTGTTATTTCATAAGAAGGAGGTGTGGTGTTTGTTATTTCATAAGAAGGAGGTGTGGTGTTTGTTATTTCATAAGAAGGAGGTGTGGTGTTTGTTATTTCATAAGAAGGAAGGTTGGTGTTTGTTATTTCATAAGAAGGAGGTGTGGTGTTTGTTATTTCATAAGAAGGAAGGTGTGGTGTTTGTTATTTCATAAGAAGGAAGGTGTGGTGTTTGTTATTTCATAAGAAGGAAGGTGTGGTGTTTGTTATTTCATAAGAAGGAGGTGTTGGTGTTTGTTATTTCATAAGAAGGAAGGTGTGGTGTTTGTTATTTCATAAGAAGGAAGGTGTGGTGTTTGTTATTTCATAAGAAGGAGGTGTGGTGTTTGTTATTTCATAAGAAGGAAGGTGTGGTGTTTGTTATTTCATAAGAAGGAAGGTGTGGTGTTTGTTATTTCATAAGAAGGAAGGTGTGGTGTTTGTTATTTCATAAGAAGGAGGTGTGGTGTTTGTTATTTCATAAGAAGGAGGTGTGGTGTTTGTTATTTCATAAGAAGGAGGTGTGGTGTTTGTTATTTCATAAGAAGGAGGTGTGGTGTTTGTTATTTAATAAAGGAAGGTGGTGTGGTGTTTGTTATTTCATAAGAAGGAAGGTGTGGTGTTTGTTATTTCATAAGAAGGAGGTGTTGTGTTTGTTATTTCATAAGAAGGAGGTGTGGTGTTTGTTATTTCATAAGAAGGTAGGTGTGGTGTTTGTTATTTTATAAAGGAGGTGTGGTGTTTGTTATTTCATAAGAAGGAGGTGTGGTGTTTGTTATTTCATAAGAAGGAGGTGTGGTGTTGTTATTTCATAGAAGGAAGGTGTGGTGTTTGTTATTTCATAAGAAGGAGGTGTGGTGTTTGTTATTTCATAAGAAGGAGGTGTGGTGTTTGTTATTTCATAAGAAGGAGTGTGGTGTTTGTTATTTCATAAGAAGGAGGTGTGGTGTTTGTTATTTCATAAGAAGGAAGGTGTGGTGTTTGTTATTTCATAAGAAGGAAGGTGTGGTGTTTGTTATTTCATAAGAAGGAGGTGTGGTGTTTGTAATTTCTTAAGAAGGAAGGAAGTGTGGTGTTTGTTATTTCATAAGAAGGAGTGTGTGGTGTTTGTTATTTCATAAGAAGGAGGTGTGGTGTTTGTTTATTTCATAAGAAGGAGGTGTGGTGTTTGTTATTTATAAGAAGGAAGGTGTGGTGTGTTTTATTTCATAAGAAGGAAGGTGTTTGTGGTGTTTGTTATTTCATAAGAAGGAAGGTGTGGTGTTTGTTATTTCATAAGAAGGAAGGTGTGGTGTTTGTTATTTCATAAGAAGGAAGTGTGGTGTTTATTATTTCATAAGAAAGGTGTGGTGTTTGTTATTTCATAAGAAGGAGGTGTGGTGTTTGTTATTTCATAAGAAGGAAGGTGTGGTGTTTGTTATTTCATAAGAAGAAGGTGTGGTGTTTGTTATTTCATAAGAAGGAGTTGGTGTTTGTTATTTCATAAGAAGGAGGTGTGGTGTTTGTTAATTTCATAAGAAGGAAGTGTGGTGTTTGTTTTTCATAAGAAGAGTGTGGTGTTTGTTATTTCATAAGAAGGAAGGTGTGTTTTGTTATTTCATAAGAAGGAAGGTGTGGGATTTGTTATTTCATAAGAAGGAGTGTGTGTTTTTGTTATTACATAAGAGGGATGTGTTTGTTATTTCATAAGAAGGAGGTGTGTTGTTTGTTATTTCATAAGAAGGAAGGTGTGGTGTTTGTTATTTCATAAGAAGGAGGTGTGGTGTTTGTTATTTCATAAGAAAAGGTGTGGGTTTGTTATTTCATAAGAAGAGGTGTGGGTTTGTTATTTCATAAGAAGGAGGTGATGTTTGTTTATTTCATAAGAAGGAAGGTGTGTGTTTGTTATTTCATAAGAAGGAGGTGTGGTGTTGTTATTTCATAAGAAGAGGTGTGGAGTGTTTGTTATTTCATAAGAAGAGTGTGTGTTTTGTTATTTCATAAGAAGGAGGTGTGGTGTTTGTTATTTCATAAGAAGGAGGTGTGGTGTTGTTATTTCATAAGAAGGAAGTGTGGTGTTTTTTATTTCATAAGAAGGAGGTGGTGTTTGTTATTTCATAAGAAGGAAGGTGTGGTGTTTGTTATTTCATAAGAAGGAGGTGTGGTGTTTGTTATTTCATAAGAAGAGGTTGTGATGTTTGTTATTTCATAAAAGAAGGTGTGGTGTTTGTTTTTCATAAGAAGGAGGTGTGTTTGTTATTTCATAAGAAGGAGGTGGTGTTTGTTATTTCATAAGAAGGAGGTGTGGTGTTTTTATTTCATAAGAAGGGAGGTGTTGTGTTTGTTATTTCATAAGAAGGAAGTGTGGTGTTTGTTATTTCATAAGAAGGAGGTGTGGTGTTTGTTATTTCATAAGAAGGAAGTTTGGTGTTTTGTTATTTCATAAGAAGGAGGTGTGGAGTTTTGTTATTTCATAAGAAGGAGGTGTGTGTTTGTTATTTCATAAGAAGGAGGTGGTGTTTGTTATTTCATAAGAAGGAAGGTGTGGTGTTTGTTATTTCATAAGAAGGAGGTGTGGTGTTTGTTATTTCATAAGAAGAGGTGTGGTGTTATGTTATTTCATAAGAAGGAGGTGTGGTGTTTGTTATTTCAAAGAAGGAAGTGTGGTGTTTGTTTTTCATAAGAAGGAGTGTGGTGTTTGTTATTTCATAAGAAGGAGTGTGGTGTTTGTTTTTCATAAGAAGGAGTGTGGTGTTTGTTATTTCATAAGAAGGAGGTGTGGTGTTTGTTATTTCATAAGAAGAAGGTGTGGGTGTTTTGTTATTTCATAAGAAGGAGGTGTGGTGTTTGTTATTTCATAAGAAGGAAGGGTGTGGTTGTTTGTTATTCATAAGAAGGTAGGTGTGGTGTTTGTTATTTCATAAAGAAGGAAGGTGTGGTGTTTGTTATTTCATAAGAAGGGAGTGTGTGTTTTGTTATTTCATAGAAGAGAGGTTGTGGATTTTGTTTATTTCATAAAAGGAGGTGTGTTGTTGTTATTTCATAAGAAGGAAGGTGTGGTGTTTGTTATTTCATAAGAAGGAGGTGTGGTGTTTGTTATTTCATAAGAAGGAAGTGTGGTGTTTGTTATTTCATAAGAAGGAGGTGTGGTGTTTGTTATTTCATAAGAAGGAAGGTGTGGTGTTTGTTATTTCATAAGAAGGAGGTGTGGTGTTTGTTATTTCATAAGAAGGAGGTGTGGTGTTTGTTATTTCATAAGAAGGAGGTGTGGTGTTTGTTATTTAATAAGAAGGAGTGTGGTGTTTGTTATTTCATAAGAAGGAAGGTGTGGTGTTTGTTATTTCATAAGAAGGAGGTGTGGTGTTGTTATTTCATAAGAAGGAGGTGTGGTGTTTGTTATTTCATAAGAAGGAAGGTGTGGTGTTTGTTATTTCATAAGAAGGAAGGTGTGGTGTTTGTTATTTCATAAGAAGGAAGGTGTGGTGTTTGTTATTTCATAAGAAGGAAGGTGTGGTGTTTGTTATTTCATAAGAAGGAAGGTGGTGTTTGTTATTTCATAAGAAGGAAGGTGTGGTGTTTGTTATTTCATAAGAAGGAGGTGTGGTGTTTGTTATTTCATAAGAAGGAGTGTGGTGTTTGTTATTTCATAAGAAGGAAGGTGTGGTGTTTGTTATTTCATAAGAAGGAGGTGTGGTGTTTGTTATTTCATAAGAAGGAAGGTGTGGTGTTTGTTATTTCTTATTATGTAGGTGTGGTGTTTGTTATTTCATAAGAAGGAAGGTGTGGTGTTTGTTATTTCATAAGAAGGAGGTGTGGTGTTTGTTATTTCATAAGAAGGAAGGTGTGGTGTTTGTTTTTCATAAGAAGGAAGGTGTGGTGTTTGTTATTTCATAAGAAGGAGGTGTGGTGTTTGTTATTTCATAAGAAGGAAGGTGTGGTGTTTGTTATTTCATAAGAAGGAGGTTGGTGTTTGTTATTTCATAAGAAGGATGGTGTGGTGTTTGTTATTTCATAAGAAGGAAGGTGTGGTTTTGTTATTTCATAAGAAGGAAGGTGTGGTGTTTGTTATTTCATAAGAAGGAAGGTGTGGTGTTTGTTATTTCATAAGAAGGAAGGTGTGGTGTTTGTTATTTCATAAGAAGGAGGTGTGGTGTTTGTTATTTCATAAGAAGGAGGTGTGGTGTTTGTTATTTCATAAGAAGGAGGTGGTGTTTGTTATTTCATAAGAAGGAAGGTGTGGTGTTTGTTATTTCATAAGAAGGAAGGTGTGGTGTTTGTTATTTCATAAGAAGGAGGTGTGGTGTTTGTTATTTCATAAGAAGGAAGGTGTGGTGTTTGTTATTTCATAAGAAGGAGGTTGTGGTGTTTGTTATTTCATAAGAAGGAAGGTGTGGTGTTTGTTATTTCATAAGAAGGAGGTGTGGTGTTTGTTATTTCATAAGAAGGAAGGTGTGGTGTTTGTTATTTCATAAGAAGGAGGTGTGGTGTTTGTTATTTCATAAGAAGGAAGGTGTGGTGTTTGTTATTTCATAAGAAGGAGGTGTGGTGTTTGTTTTTTCATAAGAAGGAGGTGTGGTGTTTGTTATTTCATAAGAAGGAGGTGTGGTGTTTGTTATTTCATAAGAAGGAGGTGTGGTGTTTGTTATTTCATAAGAAGGAAGGTGTGGTGTTTGTTATTTCATAAGAAGGAGGTGTGGTGTTGTTATTTTCATAAGAAGGAAGGTGTGGTGTTTGTTATTTCATAAGAAGGAAGGTGTGGTGTTTGTTATTTCATAAGAAGGAAGGTGTGGTGTTTGTTATTTCATAAAAGGAAGGTGTGGTGTTGTTATTTCATAAGAAGGAAGGTGTGGTGTTTGTTATTTCATAAGAAGGAAGGTGTGGTGTTTGTTATTTCATAAGAAGGAGGTGTGGTGTTTGTTATTTCATAAAGAAGGAGGTGTGGTGTTTGTTATTTCATAAGAAGGAAGGTGTGGTGTTTGTTATTTCATAAGAAGGAGGTGTGGTGTTTGTTATTTCATAAGAAGGAAGGTGTGGTGTTTGTTATTTCATAAGAAGGAAGGTGTGGTGTTTGTTATTTCATAAGAAGGAAGGTGTGGTGTTTGTTATTTCATAAGAAGGAAGGTGTGGTGTTTGTTATTTCATAAGAAGGAAGGTGTGGTGTTTGTTATTTCATAAGAAGGAGGTGTGGTGTTTGTTATTTCATAAGAAGGAAGGTTGGTGTTTGTTATTTCATAAGAAGGAAGGTGTGGTGTTTGTTATTTCATAAGAAGGAGGTGTGGTGTTTGTTATTTCATAAGAAGGAAGGTGTGGTGTTGTTATTTCATAAGAAGGAGGTGTGGTGTTTGTTATTTCATAAGAAGGATGGTGTGGTGTTTGTTATTTCATAAGAAGGAAGGTGTGGTGTTTGTTATTTCATAAGAAGGAAGGTGTGGTGTTTGTTATTTCATAAGAAGGAAGGTGTGGTGTTTGTTATTTCATAAGAAGGAAGGTGTGGTGTTTGTTATTCATAAGAAGGAGTGTGGTGTTTGTTATTTCATAAGAAGGAGGTGTGGTGTTTGTTATTTCATAAGAAGGAAGGTGTGGTGTTTGTTATTTCATAAGTATGTAGGTGTGGTGTTTGTTATTTCATAAGAAGGAAGGTGTGGTGTTTGTTATTTCATAAGAAGGAAGGTGTGGTGTTTGTTATTTCATAAGAAGGAGGTGTGGTGTTTGTTATTTCATAAGAAGGAAGGTGTGGTGTTTGTTATTTCATAAGAAGGAGGTGTGGTGTTTGTTATTTCATAAGAAGGAAGGTGTGGTGTTTGTTATTTCATAAGAAGGAGGTGTGGTGTTTGTTATTTCATAATAAGGAGGGTTGGTGTTTTTTATTTCATAAGAAGGAGGTGTGTTGTTTGTTTTCATAAGAAGGAGGTGTGGTTTGTTATTTCATAAGAAGGAGGTGTGGTGTTTGTTATTTCATAAGAAGGAGGTGTGGTGTTTGTTATATCATAAGAAGGAAGGTGTGTGTGTTGTTATTTCATAAGAAGGAGGTGTGGTGTTTGTTATTTCATAAGAAGGAAGGTGTGGTGTTTGTTATTTCATAAGAAGGAAGGTGTGGTGTTTGTTATTTCATAAGAAGGAAGGTGTGGTGTTTGTTATTTCATAAGAAGGAGGTGTGGTGTTTGTTATTTCATAAGAAGGAGGTGTGGTGTTTGTTATTTCATAAGAAGGAAGGTGTGGTGTTTGTTATTTCATAAGAAGGAGGTGTGGTGTTTGTTATTTCATAAGAAGGAGGTGTGTGTTTGTTATTTCATAAGAAGGAGGTGTGGTGTTTGTTATTTCATAAGAAGGAAGGTGTGGTGTTTGTTATTTCATAAGAAGGAGGTGTGGTGTTTGTTATTTCATAAGAAGGAGGTGTGGTGTTTGTTATTTCATAAGAAGGAGGTGTGGTGTTTGTTATTTGATAAGAAGGAGTGTGGTGTTTGTTATTTCATAAGAAGGAAGGTGTGGTGTTTGTTATTTCATAAGAAGGAAGGTGTGGTGTTTGTTATTTCATAAGAAGGAGGTGTGGTGTTTGTTATTTCATAAGAAGGAGGTGTGGTGTTTGTTATTTCATAAGAAGGAAGGTGTGGTGTTTGTTATTTCATAAGAAGGAAGGTGTGGTGTTTGTTATTTCATAAGAAGGAGGTGTGGTGTTTGTTATTTCATAAGAAGGAGGGGTGGTGTTTGTTATTCATAAGAAGGAGGTGTGGTGTTTGTTATTTCATAAGAAGGAAGGTGTGGTGTTTGTTATTTCATAAGAAGATGTGGTGTTTGTTATTTCATAAGAAGGAAGGTGTGGTGTTTGTTATTTCATAAGAAGGAGGTGTGGTGTTTGTTATTTCATAAGAAAGGTGTGTGTTTGTTATTTCATAAGAAGGAGGTGTGGTGTTTGTTATTTCATAAGAAGGAGGTGTGGTGTTTGTTATTTCATAAGAAGGAGTGTGTGTTTGTTATTTCATAAGAAGGAGTGTGGTGTTTGTTATTTCATAAGAAGGAAGGTGTGGTGTTTTTATTTCATAAGAAGGAAGGTGTGGTGTTTGTTATTTCATAAGAAGGAGGTGTGGTGTTTGTTATTTCATAAGAAAGGTGAGGTGTTTTTGTTATTCATAAGAAGGAAGGTGTGGTGTTTGTTATTTCATAAGAAGGAAGGTGTGTGTTTGTTATTTCATAAGAAGGAAGGTGTGTGTTTTTTATTTCATAAGTATGTAGGTGTGGTGTTTGTTATTTCATAAGAAGGAAGGTGTGGTGTTTGTTATTTCATAAGAAGGAGGTGTGGTGTTTGTTATTTCATAAGAAGGAGGTGTGGTGTTTGTTATTTCATAAGAAGAAGTGTGGTGTTTGTTATTTCATAAGAAGGAGGTGTGGTGTTTGTTATTTCATAAGAAGGAAGGTGTGGTGTTTGTTATTTCATAAGAAGGAAGGTGTGGTGTTTGTTATTTCATAAGAAGGAAGGTGTGGTGTTTGTTATTTCATAAGAAGGAGGTGTGGTGTTTGTTATTTCATAAGAAGGAAGGTGTGTGTTTTTATTTCATAAGAAGGAAGGTGTGGTGTTTGTTATTTCATAAGAGGAGGTGTGGTGTTTGTTATTTCATAAGAAGGAAGGTGTGGTGTTTGTTATTTCATAAGAAGGAGGTGTGGTGTTTGTTATTTCATAAGAAGGATGGTGTGGTGTTTGTTATTTCATAAGAAGGAAGGTGGTGTTTGTTATTTCATAAAAGGAAGGTGTGGTGTTGTTATTTCATAAGAAGAAGGGTGGTGTTTGTTATTTCATAAGAAGGAAGGTGTGGTGTTTGTTATTTCATAAGAAGGAGGTGTGGTGTTTGTTATTTCATAAGAAGGAGGTGTGGTGTTTGTTATTCATAAGAAAGGAGGTGTGGTGTTTGTTATTTCATAAGAAGGAAGGTGTGGTGTTTGTTATTTCATAAGAAGGAGGTGTGGTGTTTGTTATTTCATAAGAAGGAGGTGTGGTGTTTGTTATTTCATAAGAAGGAAGGTGTGGTGTTTGTTATTTCATAAGAAGGAGGTGTGGTGTTTGTTATTTCATAAGAAGGAAGGTGTGGTGTTTGTTATTTCATAAGAAGGAGGTGTGGTGTTTGTTATTTCATAAGAAGGAAGGTGTGGTGTTTGTTATTTCATAAGAAGGAGGTGTGGTGTTTGTTATTTCATAGAAGGAGGTGTGGTGTTTGTTATTTCATAAGAAGGAGGTGTGGTGTTTGTTATTTCATAAGAAGGAGGTGTGGTGTTTGTTATTTCATAAGAAGGAAGTGTGGTGTTTGTTATTCATAAGAAGGAGGTGTGGTGTTTGTTATTTCATAAGAAGGAAGTGTGGTGTTTGTTATTTCATAAGAAGGAAGTGTGGTGTTTGTTATTCATAAGAAGGAAGGTGTGGTGTTTGTTATTTCATAAGAAGGAAGGTGTGGTGTTTGTTATTTCATAAGAAGGAAGGTGTGGTGTTTGTTATTTCATAAGAAGGAAGGTGTGGTGTTTGTTATTTCATAAGAAGGAGGTGTGGTGTTTGTTATTTCATAAGAAGGAGGTGTGGTGTTTGTTATTTCAAAAAGGAAGGTGTGGTTTTGTTATTTCATAAGAAGGAGGTGTGGTGTTTTGTTATTTCATAAGAAGGAGGTGTGGTGTTTGTTATTTCATAAGAAGGAGGTGTGGTGTTTGTTATTTCATAAGAAGGAGGTGTGGTGTTTGTTATTTCATAAGAAGGAAGGTGTGGTGTTTGTTATTTCATAAGAAGAAGGTGTGGTGTTTGTTATTTCATAAGAAGGAGGTGTGGTGTTTGTTATTTCATAAGAAGGAGGTGTGGTGTTTGTTATTTCATAAGAAGGAAGGTGTGGTGTTTGTTATTTCATAAGAAGGAAGGTGTGGTGTTTGTTATTTCATAAGAAGGAGGTGTGGTGTTTGTTATTTCATAAGAAGGAGGTGTGGTGTTTGTTATTTCATAAGAAGGAGGTGTGGTGTTTGTTATTTCATAAGAAGGAAGGTGTGGTGTTTGTTATTTCATAAGAAGGAGGTGTGGTGTTTGTTATTTCATAAGAAGGAAGGTGTGGTGTTTGTTATTTCATAAGAAGGAGGTGTGGTGTTTGTTATTTCATAAGAAGGAAGGTGTGGTGTTTGTTATTTCATAAGAAGGAGGTGTGGTGTTTGTTATTTCATAAGAAGGAGGTGTGGTGTTTGTTATTTCATAAGAAGGAGGTTGGTGTTTGTTATTTCATAAGAAGGAGGTGTGGTGTTTGTTATTTCATAAGAAGGAAGTGTGGTGTTTGTTATTTCATAAGAAGGAAGGTGTGGTGTTTGTTATTTCATAAGAAGGAGGGTGGTGTTTGTTATTTCATAAGAAGGAAGGTGTGTGTTTGTTATTTCATAAGAAGGAAGGTGTGGTGTTTGTTATTTCATAAGAAGGAAGGTGTGGTGTTTGTTATTTCATAAGAAGGGAAGGTGTGGTGTTTGTTATTCATAAGAAGGAAGGTGTGGTGTTTGTTATTTCATAAGAAGGAAGGTGTGGTGTTTGTTATTTCATAAGAAGGAGGGGTGGTGTTTTTATTTCATAAGAAGGAGGTGTGGTGTTTTGTTATTTCATAAGAAGGAAGGTGTGTTTGTTATTTCATAAGAAGGAGGTGTGGTGTTTGTTATTTCATAAGAAGGAGGTGTGGTGTTTGTTATTTCATAAGAAGGAAGGTGTGGTGTTTGTTATTTCATAAGAAGGAAGGTGTGGTGTTTGTTATTTCATAAGAAGGAGGTGTGGTGTTTGTTATTTCATAAGAAGGAAGGTTTTGGTTTTGTTAATTAATAAGAAGGAAGGTGTGGTGTTTGTTATTTCATAAGAAGGAGGTGTGGTGTTTGTTATTTCATAAGAAGGAAGGTGTGGTGTTTGTTATTTCATAAGAAGGAGTGTGGTGTTTGTTATTTCATAAGAAGGATGGTGGGGTGTTTGTTATTTCATAAGAAGGAAGGTGTGGTGTTTGTTATTTCATAAAAGGAAGGTGTGGTGTTTGTTATTTCATAAGAAGGAAGGTGTGGTGTTTGTTATTTCATAAGAAGGAAGGTGTGGTGTTTGTTATTTCATAAAAAGGAGGTGTGGTGTTTGTTATTTCATAAGAAGGAGGTGTGGTGTTTGTTATTTCATAAGAAGGAGGTGTGGTGTTTGTTATTTCATAAGAAGGAAGGTTTGTGTTGTTATTTCATAAAAGGAGGTGTGGTGTTTGTTATTTCATAAGAAGGAGGTGTGGTGTTTGTTATTTCATAAGAAGGAAGGTGTGGTGTTTGTTATTTCTTAAGAAGGAGGTGTGGTTTTGTTATTTCATAAGAAGGAAGGTGTGGTGTTTGTTATTTCATAAGAAGGAGGTGTGGTGTTTGTTATTTCATAAGAAGGAAGGTGTGGTGTTTGTTATTTCATAAGAAGGAGGTGTGGTGTTTGATATTTCATAAGAAGGAGGTGTGTTGTTTGTTATTTCATAAGAAGGAGGTGTGGTGTTTGTTATTTCATAAGAAGGAAGGTGTGGTGTTTGTTATTTCATAAGAAGGAGGTGTGGTGTTTGTTATTTCAAAGAAGGAAGGTGTGGTGTTTGTTATTTCATAAGAAGGGAAGGTGTGGTGTTTGTTATTTCATAAGAAGGAAGGTGTGGTGTTTGTTATTTCATAGAAGGAAGGTGTGGTGTTTGTTATTTCATAAGAAGGAAGGTGTGGTGTTTGTTATTTCATAAGAAGGAAGGTGTGGTGTTTGTTATTTCATAAGAAGGAGGTGTGGTGTTTGTTATTTCATAAGAAGGAGGTGTGGTGTTTGTTATTTCATAAGAAGGAAGGTGTGGTGTTTGTTATTTCATAAGAAGGAGGTGTGGTGTTTGTTATTTCATAAGAAGGAAGGTGTGGTGTTTGTTATTTCATAAGAAGGAAGGTGTGGTGTTTGTTATTTCATAAGAAGGAAGGTGTGGTGTTTGTTATTTCATAAGAAGAGTGTGGTGTTTGTTTTTCATAAGAAGGAAGGTGTGGTGTTTGTTATTTCATAAGAAGGAAGGTGTGGTGTTTGTTATTTCATAAGAAGGAGGTGTGGTGTTTGTTATTTCATAAGAAGGAAGGTGTGGTGTTTGTTATTTCATAAGAAGGAGGTGTGTGTTTTGTTATTTCATAAGAAGGATGGTGTGGTGTTTGTTATTTCATAAGAAGGAAGGTGTGGTGTTTGTTATTTCATAAGAAGGAAGGTGTGGTGTTTGTTATTTCATAAGAAGGAAGGTGTTGTGTTTGTTATTTCATAAAAGGAAGGTGTGGTGTTTGTTATTTCATAAGAAGGAGGTGTGGTGTTTGTTATTTCATAAGAAGGAGGTGTGGTGTTTGTTATTTCATAAGAAGGAAGGTGTGGTGTTTATATTTCATAAGAAGGAAGGTGTGGTGTTTGTTATTTCATAAGAAGGAGGTGTGGTGTTTGTTATTTCATAAGAAGGAAGGTGTGGTGTTTGTTATTTCATAAGAAGGAGGTGTGGTGTTTGTTATTTCATAAGAAGGAAGGTGTGGTGTTTGTTATTTCATAAGAAGGAAGGTGTGGTGTTTGTTATTTCATAAGAAGGAGGTGTGGTGTTTGTTATTTCATAAGAAGGAGGTGTGGTGTTTGTTATTTCATAAGAAGGAGGTGTGGTGTTTGTTATTTCATAAGAAGGAAGGTGTGTGTTTGTTATTTCATAAGAAGGAAGGTGTGGTGTTTGTTATTTCATAAGAAGGAAGGTGTGGTGTTTGTTATTCATAAGAAGGAAGGTGTGGTGTTTGTTATTTCATAAGAAGGAGGTGTGGTGTTTGTTATTTCATAAGAAGGAAGGTGTGGTGTTTGTTATTTCATAAGAAGGAAGGTGTGGTGTTTGTTATTTCATAAGAAGGAAGGTGTGGTGTTTGTTATTTCAAAGACGGAGGTGTGGTGTTTGTTATTTCATAAGAAGGAAGGTGTGGTGTTTGTTATTTCATAAGAAGGAAGGTGTGGTGTTTGTTATTTCATAAGAAGGAAGGTGTGGTGTTTGTTATTTCATAAGAAGGAAGGTGTGGTGTTTCTTATTTCATAAGAAGGAAGGTGTGGTGTTTGTTATTTCATAAGAAGGAGGTGTGGTGTTTGTTATTTCATAAGAAGGAGGTGTGGTGTTTGTTATTTCATAAGAAGGAAGGTGTGGTGTTTGTTATTCATAAGAAGGAGGTGTGGTGTTTGTTATTTCATAAGAAGGAGTGTGGGTTTGTTATTTCATAAGAAGGAGTGTTGGTGTTTGTTATTTCATAAGAAGGAAAGGTGTGTGTTTGTTATTTCATAAGAAGGAAGGTGTGGTGTTTGTTATTTCATAAGAAGGAGGTGTGGTGTTTGTTTATTTCATAAGAAGGAGTGTGGTGTTTGTTATTTCATAAGAAGGAAGGTGTGGTGTTTGTTATTTCATAAGAGGAGGTGTGGTGTTTGTTATTTCATAAGAAGGAGGTGTGGTGTTTTTTATTTCATAAGAAGGAGGTGTGTGTTTGTTATTTCATAAGAAGGAGGTGTGGTGTTTGTTATTTCATAAGAAGGAGGTGTGTGTTTGTTATTTCATAAGAAGGAGGTGTGGTGTTTGTTATTTCATAAGAAGGAAGTGTGGTGTTTGTTTATTTCATAAGAAGGAAGGTGTGGTGTTTGTTATTTCATAAGAAGGAAGGTGTGGTGTTTGTTATTTTCATAAGAAGGAGGTTGTGGTGTTTGTTATTTTCATAAGAAGGAGGTGTGGTGTTTGTTATTTCATAAGAAGGAAGTGTGGTGTTTGTTATTTCATAAGAAGGAAGGTGTGGTGTTTGTTATTCATAAGAAGGAAGGTGTGGTGTTTTGTTATTTCATAAGAAGGGTGTGTGT
>NW_026512335.1:2500-15000 GCF_027579735.1 Bombina bombina
ACAGTGTGGTCCTCCTGGGTCTCCAACCATACTATAGCATCCCTTTTCATTCAGATGGCGATGTATAGTGCAAGCGGACACATTTGTACCCTGTGTCTGAAGGTCAGCTTGCAATTGTCTGGAAGTAGATCTAGGTTCTTTATCCACTATTCGAACTATCCTTTGTTGCAATCTTTGATAAATGTTTCTTTTTCGTCCACATCCAGGGAGATTAGCTACAGTGCCATGGGCTGTAAACTTCTTGACAATGTTGTGCACAGTGGACACAGGAACCGTAAGATCGCTGGAGATGGACTTGTAACCTTGAGATTGTCCATGCTCTTCCACAATTTTTGTTCTTAGATCGTGAGACAATTCTTTGCTGCTCTTTTTGACACACAGAGACACACAACAGAAAGGTTGAGTCAATTTTTCACCATATTAACTGTTTGCCGGTGTGATTTCTATATTGCCAGCTCCTGTTAATTGATACAGCTGAGTTTAATTACAAATTACAGGAGCATCACAAACTTGGAATGTAATTATTTCTTACAATTTGAGAAGGTGCCAATAATGTTGTCCAGTCCATTTTTTGAGTTTTGAGTGGAATGTGCCAGATTTGGCTTTTTTCTCTCCACTTTGTGACATACCAATACAAAAAAAAGAAATAAACATGAGAATGCCTAAACATTTTCTGGGCAAAGTGGTGCATTATCTGACAGAAATGCAGGGGTGCCAATATTTTTGGCCATGACTGTATATGGAGAAAGTAGAATGCTTCCAGCCAGAAGCAAGCGGTGTCAACATTGCGCACAAGTATTATGTCATATATATTTAAGAGTAAAATATGGGTGCAATCAGTACTATTAGAGGTGTAGTGAATTGCAGACACAAAAATGGATTACAATATACCAAAAAATACTGCTAAACAAAGTGAAGTACATAGCGCTGAGAGAGATCTATGCAAAACAAGATATGTGGTGGAAATAGGTGTTAGCGCTTATTGAGTATGTGTAATCAGTTCACACGAATGTAGCAATGGAATCCAAAGTTCAGAGAAATAGAAAATAAAATCCCTGAAATATATATACACATATATATATATATATATATACACACACACACATACACATATATATATATATATATATATATATATATATATATATATATATATATATATATATATATATATATATATATATATATATATATATATATACACACACACACACACACACACACACACACAGAGAAGCACACTCACAGGAAAGAACAACCGGCTCAATACCAT
Source organism: Bombina bombina (assembly GCF_027579735.1). Classification (NCBI taxonomy): domain Eukaryota; kingdom Metazoa; phylum Chordata; class Amphibia; order Anura; family Bombinatoridae; genus Bombina; species Bombina bombina. The sequence continues at coordinate 3,774 of NW_026512335.1, forward strand.
TGTTAGCCTGTTCTATGGTGATTTACCACCTGGGTGCAGCTTCTTCTAGTTGCACCCAGGTGGTAAATCTTATAGAACAGGCTAACAATGGTATTGAGCTGGTTCGTTCCTGTGAGTGCCCTTCTCTCTGTATTTATTTAGTCTCCCTATTGGAAAAAGGGGCCAATGAAGGCCGAAACGAGGGGTTGCTGTGTTCCTTGTTCAGAGAGGAATTGCCTGCTATTTCGGCGCTGGACTGACCGTAATAGGCGGGATCAGACTGATATACTACAGGAAAGTTCTTCTCTGTGAAAAGCATTACTGGGCTAAAAAGCTGCACCCAGGTGGTAAATCGCCATAGAACAGGCTAACAATGGTATTGAGCCAGTTGTTCGTTCCTGTGAGTGCCCTTCTCTCTGTATTTATTTAGTCTCCCTATTGGAAAAAGGGGCCAATGAAGGCCGAAACGAGGGGTTGCTGTGTTCCTTGTTCAGAGAGGAATTGCCTGCTATTTCAGCGCTGGACTGACCGTAATAGGCCGAATCAGACTGGTATACTACAGGAAAGTTCTACTCTGTGAAAAGCATTACTGGGCTAAGAGAAGTTGCACCCAGGCGGTAAATCCCCATAGAGCAGGATAACAATGGTATTGAGCTGGTTCCTCGTTCCTGTGAGTGCACTTCTCTCTGTGTATATATATATATATATATATATATATATATATATATATATATATATATATATATATATATATATATATATATATATATATATATATATATAAATATATATGTGTGTATATATATATATATATATATATATATATATATATAGATATAGATATAGATATAAAATAGATACACTAGCCAGGAATTTTCTTGTTACCTCTTTATTTGTAACGTTTCTGGGTTTTAGCCCCTTCGTCAGACACTCAGAAAAATAGTAACATCTTACTTACCATCACCGTGACTTATAAATTATCTCAAGTGCAGCGGAGCCGAGCTGCGACCCGAAGCTCCACTCCCACCAGCTGACCTCATCAGGCTGCGACCATAGTGCCTAATAAACATAAACGTGAAATACAATGTTATAGCTTAACAAACACATAGCTAAAACACAGAGGCTAGATACAGAACTAAGGATAGCGCTAACTCTCAACAATCTACTTATAGATAGTATAGTCGATCGTGTCGCGTTTGTCAAAGGATAGACTGTCAGCAGGGTTGTCATAGCAACACATATCAACACAAGCAGCTGACGTCATCATAATAACAAAGGCGGAGTCAGCCTTTCCACCTCTCAGCATCTATGGCCGTATATGCTGCCTAAGTCAAATAGTAACATGGCTAAAACCAGGGCGGGACTTCCGTTAGGGGGCGGAGCAAAAAGGTAGCACACAGGTAGCTGCTGTTTGCTTCGTGTTCCCTGTCTATGGGAAAGTGAAAAATCTCCACCCCACCGCAGACTACCTTGCCCAGGTTTCATTCGCTTGGGGCCGGTAGAAGTTCCACGGACGTCGGTGGGAAGTCCAATGAAGGCAAGATAAAGGCTTAGTCGCTGAAGCACTCCTTATCACATCGACGCACCTTACACCTGCAAACAGTGGGTACACCCGGTCAAGATAGCCTCACGCCATCTCTCCAATCTACCTAATCCCCGGGACAATAATATCTGTCTGGTCTAATGGTATTGCGGCCAATGTGCAAAAGTGGCAGTGATACCCGCGAGTAAGGTACCCCTTAAATACACGCTTAACGCTACGGAACTTACCGCATGCAGCCCGGCTCCCTATTACCTGAGGTGATTATCCGAGTACTCCGTGAGTGTCGGCGGAGGATAGGACAGGAGAGTCCTTCGGCCTCTGCATCTGCAGTGTCTAACAGGTGGGGGAGTGCGGTGGATCAGTTGCACGATTGGCTGGTTCAAAGTATCTGAGACAGCAACCCCTCTTGATCAGAGCAGAGATAGCACTGTCCTGGTACGGTGTTTGAAGTAATCTCACGCTGAAGGGGAGGCAACAAACAGAGTACGGCACTATGGATGGAGCAGCTATCGATTAGTAGAGGGGTGAAGCGGTTCAAAACGCCGATAACTTTGACGTCCCCTGGAATGGCAGCAAAGCGTGAGTAGAGGCATTTGCGGTGTGAGTGTGTCCGAAGAAAAGACTAAATGTATGGGTATCCTGATATTCTATTTTTGTTATTATCGACCAATACACCAAGGGGGTATACACAGACAACTGCAAACAACATAGAGTTTTCCGCTGATACATATTGACCGTGTTTACAGTATTGGGGAACTTCCGCAGCAGATACCCAGAATTTATTAATAACAGAGTCTGACCTGAAAGAGGAGAGGTGTGCACTGGACTTAAGGGGGTCTGGGGCGCGACGAGATGTGCTCCTGACGATATTATATTTTAATTTGACCCCTAATCAATAGCACTGCTAACAAATATAACTCAAGGACAGTGCCCCCTCCTATAAAGGAAGATATGAAAAGGGTATGAAGAAAGGTTTACTGGATACAGCACCAGAAATATTTGGAATACCTCATTGTAAGGTCCAGTAGCACTATCTAGTTGGCGCTATTGGAGAAACAAAAAAGCTGATTTTGAGGTCGTGGGAACAGTTTGTTTATAAGACTGATCGCTCCTTGGCGTGATAAAAGGAAGCTAGTGGGGAAATCCTCATATGCAGCCAATTGCAGCCAAATCCCTAAGTCTTTAAAAAAAAAGGAAGAAAAAGAGGACTTGGTTTAGAATGATTTCTTATAGAGGTTCAGCCTAGGGAAGCCCAGATAACCTGGGTTGATGACCCAGAAGAGTCCTAGATAACTGGTGGTGAATTCCTGTTATTGCAAAGTGACATTTGTTTCAAACTCTTGCATTGGGAATAAATGTTTATTTGAGGTGTATATGTTATCGGACTTCCACCTACAAGGATATATAAACACTGAGGGCATACAATTGATATTTCACTAAACTGATGTGCATGTATTGTTATGTATAAAAAAAATAGCTTTAAACTTTTTGTTAAGTAAACTCTGAACAGTATATTTGGGAATTAGAATAGTTGCAGCATAAGTGTACAGGATTATAACCCTTATTTACTTGTAAGTTTGGCAATAGATTTGAACTAGTATAAGATCTGGTTTAGTACATATATCTGTTTCAAATTCTTTGTTGTTACGTAAGACTTTCTCACTAAAGATAGATACTGCACACAGGTAGACTCTTGGTAAGATTTGTAACTTGGAAAGTCCCAGGATTTTATAAGGAAATTTAAGGGTCCTGGGTTTGGTCTCCTGTGCTTTAAAGCAAGAAGGAGGGAGGAAGGGGGGGAAAAGGGAATAAGAACAAGAGAAACTGTTGGTCAGCATTTGTTAGGTGTCATAACACTTGGGTTTTTTTTTTTTCCCCTCTTTCTTTCTTTTTGCTTTTTGTGTCACTTCACTCTCCTCTTGTACCCCCCTCCCACTTATATTACACTATTAGAAAATTACACATAGACACAAATTGAGGCTTGTAAGTATTTAAGGAAAGCACGTTGCACTGTGGTGAATGGAGAGATTTATCTCCCACTAGAAGGGTTCCTCACCTATAATGCCGCCCAAACACAAAGACAGGAAAGGTAACACTAAACACTCAGAAACCCCCCAGGATACCTCCCAAGAAGGAGGCTTGATTAATTTTTCCTGTAATGATATGTCAGAATTTGCAGCAGAAATGGCGAAAATAATGGCCCCTCACTTAGAGACAGTCAAATTAGAAATTAAAACAGAGATAACTAACCTCACCGATGAGATCAGGCAATTTACAGTCAGAATGGAGGAGGTGGAGACAAGGGTTTCTGACTTGGAGGACAGAGTGAATATTATTTCTGCTACATCTAACACACAAGAGAAAACTATCACCCAACTACAGAGTCGGGTAGAGGACCTAGAGGATAGGTCGAGGCGGAATAATTTGAGAGTGATTGGTGTACCGGAACTAAATGAGTTTCAGGATTTATTAAAATTTGTAACGGTCACCCTCCCTCAGGCACTCTTGCTTCCTCCTCCTCCTACTCCATTTTTGGTTGAGAGGGCTCACAGAATTGGGCCCCTCAGAGAAAACAATGATAGTGCTAAACCCAGACCTATTATTTTTAAGTTTGTTAACTATCAAGATAAGCTTCTATTTTTGGCCCATTACAGGAAGTTGAATACCCTTACTATTAACTCACATAGAATCTGGATTTTTCAAGATTTTTCTGTTGAAACCAGGGCAAAGAGAAAGGAGATGGCTCCGTTTTTTGAAAGATTTTCAAAAGCAGATTGCAGTGTCAGACTGGTGTATCCTGCTAAACTCATAATTAATAAGGAAGGTTCTTCATATATAGCAAATAATAGCGCGGAAGCCGCAGCTCTATGTAAAAAAATGGATATTCACTGAACGGGGGCTATAAAAGCAAATAATGTCATCACAGCACTGTTTGTAAGGATGTACAGAATGGAGTTATATGTTCAATGGTTAAAATGTATGTTTATGTTTATTTTTGTGCGTTTTTTTTTTTTCTCTCTCTCCCTCGCTCTCTCTCTCTCTTCGCTCCCCGTCTCTCTTTTTTGGCTGACTTCTTGGTATTTCGGTCTTGTGCAATTTTATGGGCTGTATCTACAGGGGGTTCCAATTAACTTTCTCCTTCGGGGTTACGCCAGAAACGGGAAAATTATGGTTTCTTTCTCTCCGAGATATACTAGAAGTAGGGACTTTGGGAATCTAGCTTTCGGAGGCTTTTTCAGAGATGGGGTGTGTAAATATTCTCTCCTTTGGGGTCATAATACAAGAGGGTCGACTAGTGGAATTTTTCCTCTGGGATTATGTTAGATATTCTTAACTTAGCGTCGTGGAACGTTGGGGGAATAAATTCTCCAATAAAAAGAAAAACGATAATCAAACATTTGGCAAAAGTTAAATCAAATATAGCTTTTCTTCAAGAGACCCATTTAAAAGATTCAGAATCCCTGAAACTACAGACTAATTGGGTAGGGGAGGTCATAGCGGCACCATTTAAATCTTGTAAAAGAGGAGTTGCTATACTTTTCAACAAAAATTTAGAATACACGATAGAATCGATTACGCGGGACCAGGAAGGGCGATATTTAATTGTAGAAGTTATAATTAATAAAACAAGATATGTATTATGTAATATTTACGGCCCCAATAAAGTCGATAAAATATTTTGGAATAAAATGTTAAACCTCCTACATAAATTTATAGGGCAACATCTTATAGTGGCGGGTGATTTTAATATTGTAGCAGATCCCATTTTAGATAGAGACAATAAGGCATATACTTTTACTCGAGACAGGAAGACGCGCATTTTGCAGAAATTTTGTGCCCAACTTGGGCTGACAGATATTTGGCGTGCCCAAAATCCGGACACAAGAGCTTTTACTTGTTTATCTAAAGGGCATCACTCCCTATCTAGAATAGATTTTTTTTTAGTCTCGGAGAGTTTGTCTGGATCAGACTGGGAAGCAGATATACGGGACATAACAATTTCAGATCATGCGGTTATTACTTTATTACTTAATGCATCGGCTAAGCGATTAACCCCTGCTAGTGGTATTTTTTTCCCTAAATATTTAGTGAACGATAACAAATTCCAGAACTGGCTGATTAAGCAATGGCAAGAATATGAGTCTTTTAATAATTCGTATATTGATAAACCGGAAGTTTACTGGGAAGCGGCGAAAGCCGTAATTAGAGGTAAAATCAAGGCATATCTATGTAAGCGTAAGAGGAAAAGTATGCAATTAGAGACACAGGCGAATAATAGAGTGAGAAATACATTTTCGGCTTATTTAAGCGAGCATTCGGATGAGAAATGGCGCAATATGCTAAGACAGCGCGTGATATTCTTATTCAACAAAAAACAGTGATGGAAATACAAAAGCAAAAGGCGCTTTACGGTGGTTTTGCAGGGAGATCGGCTAAGTTTTTGGCTGAACTTACCAAATCGACCACCCGTAATGCTGTGTCGGTTATAAAAGACAGGTTGGGGAGATATACGAAAAACTCGGATATTATTAGAGCATTTTTTTATTGTTTTTTTAGTGATCTGTATAAAGCTGAACCGTATAACATAGAAAAGCAGAGACAATTCTGGGATCAAATTAAGACCCCTAAAATCTCTCCAGAAACTTTGGCAGATATTAATAAGACTATCTCTGAGCAAGAGATTCATGCTGCAATTAAAGCAACAAAATCCAATAAGGCAGCAGGTCCGGACTGTCTTCCCGCGGAATTTTACAAGATACTTCAGACGCATATTTCCGCCACACTTATGAATCTATTTAATTACTATTTTGTTAAAAACAATAAATGCTCCCCATATTTTGCTGCGGCGGTAATTTCGTTGATTCCAAAAAAAAATAAAGATTTAGAACTTCCAGAATCCTATAGGCCTATATCTGTCTTAAACACAGATTATAAGATCTTGGCTTCAATAATAGCTAACAGATTAAAGCCTCATTTAGGTAAGATAATCCACGAAAACCAGGCGGGTTTCATGACAGGGAGAAATCCCACAAAAAATATTCGTAAGGTTATGACATTGCTTGACTTTTTCTGGAATAAGTTTAAATCATCTAGACGGGAAGACTTTCCGGACCTAGCCTTATTAACGGTCGACGCGGAGAAAGCGTTCGATCGCATCTCTTGGAAACACTTATTTTTTGCATTAGAGCAATTTGGTCTCACAGGTCACATACTGGAGTTTACACAAATAATATATACTTCTCCAATTTCGTCTTTATTAATTAACGGTGAGATCTCCCAACATTTATTACTGCAGCGGGGCACCCGACAGGGTTGCCCTTTATCGCCACTGTTGTTCAATATATCACTAGAACCATTCGCTATCTTGCTCCGTCAACAACTAGAGGGGATTCGTATAGGTGAACAAAAAATCGTTCTATTACTATACGCTGACGATATAATTCTGTGTATGAGTAACATTTCTCGCAGTCTTGCCTTATTATTAGAATCCACAGAACTCTTTAGTGCAATTTCGGGATACAAAATCAATTTTGCCAAATCAGACCTTTTATGGATTAATAAAAAAAAGCAAGATATTATGCACCCGTTTTATGAAACATCGCAAATTTTGTATCTCGGTATTAAATTAAGCATAAACCCGGAGGACTGGTATAGGCTCAATTTCAGCAAATTTTTTCAGGAGTGTGCGCAACGGGTAGAGGGGTGGATAAACTTACCCATCTCCTTGTCGGCCAGAGCGACTCTTATAAAAAACATTCTCTTTCCTAAAATATTTTACCTTATGCAAAATATCCCAATTCCTATCAAGAAGGCTGATATAATGAAATACAATAAAGCTTGCACAAAATTACTTTGGAAGGGTACTAGAAGTCGTATTTCGACCATACGCTTAACATGTAACAAAGATGCGGCCGGGTTGGTCTTGCCGAATTTGCAATATTATAGTTTAGCCGCTAGAGTAAAAGTGGCAATTGACTGGATAACCGAACAAGATCAGGTTGCTGCAGTTCCCTGGGAAACTGCCCTAGTGAAACCATTTAGACTAGATGCTATTCTTCACTGTCCAATGACCGATTTACCCTCTTCACTTTTTGCACTTTTAACATTCAGAAACATCATATTTGCGTGGCAGAAATTTTGTGTGTCTTTAGATAATGTTCCATATGCTTCTAAATACTTACCTATTACAGGAAACCCAAATTTTGTTCCTGGGCTCTGTTCAGCGATCTTCAGGGATTGGTTTTCTAGAGGGCTGATATATGTGGCACAAGTAGTTAAAGCAGATTTAACTTTGTTATCCTTTGCCGAACTAAGACAGCAATTCGGCCTCTCTAATAAAGAATTTTATGCTTATTTGCAGTTAAGGCATTTCATACTCGAACTTAATCAAAAATATGGAAGAGAGTGGACTCTTAACAATTTCAAAATGGGAATATACTCAATAGCTCCGTTTTATGCGCATCTCAATTTCAAATCTTCTAATGAGCAGAGGGAATATATAGTAGCTAAATGGAGTAAAGTTTTGCCTGAAGTAAATAGTCAAACTATAATGAATGTATTTAAATTTATGGAAAAAAGCTGGGTTTTGACGACATGGAAGGAAACGCAGATTAAGATTGTCTTTATGTCTTATCTGACTCCTGCTAGATTGGCAAGGTGGTACAAGATAATAAGTAAATGTCCTAAATGTTCTTCACCCAAGGCAGATCTTTTGCATTGTTTTTGGGCTTGTCCTAAAATTTCACAATTTTGGTTGAAAGTAGCATATTGGATGCGCTCAACGCTTAAACTTGCCTATCATATACAAGTAATTGATGTACTTTTTTTGGTACAGTCTCAAAGTGTTCCAGAAAATGTTAAATTAATTCATAAGATCATTTTGCTGGGACGTAATATGTTATTGAGGGCATGGAAAGTTAAAACTGCTCCGAACTTGAAAGAACTTAAGAACGCTCTGTTGATTCAGTTTATCCATGAACAGATAAATTTACAAAATCCGACAGATACACGATTAGCTGAGTTCTTCAGGCAATGGAAAATTTTTATCTTATCATTCCCTATAGAAACCCAAATTAGGCTGGTCAGACCATTCAAGGAGACGGTGTATGTTCAACTACAAATACTGGCTGGAAATTTCCCCAGTGTCTGGTGCAACAATGTCAGAAGCCCGCTAGAGGCGGGGACGGGAGAGAGAGGAGTTGAGTAGAGGAGAATTCTTTTCAATATATATATATATATATATATTTTTTTTTCTTCTCTGTGTACTATCAGAGTATAGATAGTTCAGATTCAGTCAGATAGAGAATAGAACACCTTGGGAACACGTTGTTTGGTCAGTTGCCGAGAAATGTATGTTTTATTTTTATTTGTCGTTGTTGCTTGGTTATTGTCAATATTGTATCATATTTTTATGTTGTATGTATGGTAAAAAGCAATAAAAAAAATGATATATAAAAAAAAAACATGGCTAAACCAAAAAAGCATGAACACAGATAATACTTTTAAGTAAATCATGTGGCTCATTGGACTTACCAAGGTGGTCCTGGCTACACAATGGGAGCCAATCATACACTATGCCCCCTCAGTGAGCCCCAAGGAGCACAATCCACGGAATCCCTCCTACCACTATCTGCTAGATTAAAGAAGAATACAATTTAAGCCTAACTCTAACTATCCTATCCACATACTAGACAGCTCATAAGGAGCTGATATTCACAAACTGTCCCTACTATTTCACTTGCTAAGACTATGTACAAAACTCATTTTAAAGCACTTTTTTTTAGAAAGCTTTTTTAAACTCTTTATGTATAGTTAGTACTAGGGAAATCCAAAAAAAAGTAATGCCAGTCTAAGTGGGAATTGAGTCCTTTAGGTGCCATCTTACCCAGTCTAAAGGTCCATCTCGCTTCTTTCTGGAGTAGTATCTTCCCCCTATCACCACCACGGGGGCGTGGCAGGACGTGGTCAATGATTGTATACTTTAGGTCAACAACAGTATGACCTTTTTGGACAAAATGCCTAGCAACCGGTTGGTCCGATGTGCCCTTCTATATAGCTATCTTTATGGCCGACCTATGATTGGTCATCCATGTACGTAGGTCGTCTGTAGTTTTCCCTAAGTAAAACAGGCCACACGTACAATGTAGGCGATAAACTATGTATGTTGTTGTACATGTTAGCCGATGTTTATACTTGAATTTCCTTTTCTTAGTAGGGTGTGTAAAGTACTGAATCGTTTGTAAAGCACTACAAGTAGTGCAGCCCAGGCATCTAAAACAACCAGGTTTAGTTGTTTCTAACCAGGTCTTCCTCTGATAACTGGATTTGGGATCAGTCTTTGCTAGCGTTTCTCTCAATGATGTGGCTCTTCTGTATCTAATCCATGGGGACACCATCTGCCCGAATGGGAGGGTATGGTCACTTTTCAGAATATCCCAGTGCTTATCAAAGGAATTCTTAATGTCCTTCTTGTCATTCAAGTCCTGTAATTGTTTGTCGAGAAATTTCTGTGGGTACCCTCTCTGCTGGAATCTCATATACATATCTCCCAGTTGTGCTAGTGATTTGTCATCATCCGAGTTATTACAACAAATCCTTTTAAATTGAGATTTGGGGAGTGACCTTTTCAAGGACGGTGGATGCCCACTGGTGTAGGTGAGGAGGGAGTTCCGGTCAGTTGCTTTACCTGAATAGTGTAGATTTCAGGCAGCCTGCCTCCTTATAGAGGCAGTGATCCAAAAAGTGTTGTCAACCTACATTTTGAATGTCAATGCCATCATTCAAGTTCCTGAAACAATCTTCTAAAGATTCCCTAGTGCCATTCCAGATCATGACCAAGTCGTCTATATAACGCTTGAAGAATCTAATCCTACGATCATCAAATAGTCCTGTGCCACAGGTTTCAAATTCAGCCACGTAGAGATTGTCATATGATGGGGCCACATTGGACCATCGCTGTGCCAGATTTCTGCAAGTAGAATTGGTTCTTGAACTTAAAATAGTTCATTGTCAAGCAGAACTCAAACAGATATATCAACACCTCCGGAGGGGGTCCCACATACGTTTTTGGACAGTTGTCTCATGATGGCCTGTAGTCCCTCACTGTGGGGGATCACCGTGTACAGACTTGTAAAGTGACAAGTAGATCACCATTATCCAGTCGAGGTAATTAATCAATCATACTTAACAATGAAGGAGAGTCCAGAAGAAGAGATTCCATATTCCTCACCAGTGGTTGCAGTATGCCATCAAGGTAGGTAGCGATTGGCTGTAACAGCAAGCCTATGGTAGACACTATAGGCCTGCCTGGAGGGGAGGTTAGGCTTTTGTGCACCTTTGGCAATGTATAGAAGACCGAAGTTCTAGGGAACTCCGTCCTCAAATATTCCCATGTCTTTTATCAAGATATCCGCCCTTGTAGATATCCAGCAGGTATTCGTCGATTTGCCTTTTAAAACTTCTTACAGGGTCAGCCATCAGGCATAGATAGCTGCTTTCATCATTGAATTGCCTCATTATCTCCAGTCTATAATCTTCATAGTTCTGGAGAATGGCGGACCACAATTGATGCTTGTTCAGACAATGCTTTTAACACCATCCTCTCAGCACGGGTAAGATTATTGTGTGTGTTGTTACAGTTTCTCATGATAAATGCTTCCATATCTCTTTGTACCAACCTTGAAAATGTCTTTATACTAGCATTGT
>NW_026512336.1:0-42500 GCF_027579735.1 Bombina bombina
TTGTGATCTAATGCCTTAAAGCATTGTCTTATTGCACTATTAATTGTTTATACATTTAACCCCAGAAAGGGGAAGTGCAATACTGGGCAATGGGTAATAAAATGATTATATATCTTTTTAAAAAAAAATTTTCAAGTAGACTGTCCCTTATAATAATCTAAAAGTGCAGAGCGAGTGTTACTGACCATTGTTCAAAATGTGTGCTCTCTAGCCGCGGAGTTGTTATATACTGCTGACAAATACGTCAAATTTAAGTATTTGGGGGTCGATCCGATATAAATCGTCGCCCGCAAAAGCCGGCGACGCCAATATTTGCGCGGGTTTGGTATCACATATACGGCGTAACCTAGAAGTTACGCCCGTATATTTCTGCCGTCGCCCAGTTTTTTGGGCCATAGGCAGGTATACCAAACCCGCGCAGTTTGGTATCCAATATGCAGCGTAAGGACTTACGTGGCGAAAATGGAGAAAACTTACTCCATTTTCACCTCGCCACAAAAAGCAGCCGTAAGAAGCCTTACGCTGACTATTGGAGCCCCGTAACTCCCTAAACTAACTAGAAAATAAACCTAACACCTAACGCATGCGCAATGTCTATCTCCCTGTCAACCGCGATCTGCTAAAATAAACCTAACACCTAACGCATGCGCAATGTCTATCTCCCTGTCAACCGCGACCCCCCCCCCCCGAAATCCCTAATAAAGTTATTACCCCCTAAACCGCCGCTCCCGGACCCCGCCGCCATCTACATAAACTAACCTCCTACTGTGAGCCTCTAAAACCGCCGCCATCTACCTTATCTATCCCCTAATCTGACCCCTTACACCGCCGCCACCTATATAAAAATTATTAACCCCTAATCTAATCCCCCTATACCGCCGCCAGCTATATTAATATTATTAACCCCTAATGTAAGCCCCTTACACCGCCGCCATCTCTATTAAAATGATTAACCCCTAATTTAATCTACCTACCCCGCCGCCAGCTATATTATCTATATTAACCCTAAGTATATTATAGTTAATATAGGTATTACATTATATGTATTAACTATGTTAACCCTAATTATATTAGGGTTAATATAGTTAATATAGTTACTATAGTATTTATATTAACTATATTAACTCTATCTAACCCTAACACCCCTAACTAAATTTATATTAAATTAATCTAATTCATTTATAAACTAAAATATTCCTATTTAAATCTAAATACTTACCTATAAAATAAACCCTAAGATAGCTACAATAATTAATAATTACATTGTAGCTATGTTAGGGTTAATATTTATTTTACAGGTAAATTGTTAATTATTTTAACTAGGTATAATAGATATTAAATAGTTATTAACTATTTAATATCTACCTAGTTAAAATAATTACCCAATTACCTGTAAAATAAATCCTAACCTAAGTTACAAATACACCTACACTATCAATAAATTTAATAAACTACAAACATCTATCTAAAAATACAATTAAATTAACTAAACTAAATTACAAAAAAAAAAAAACACTAAATTACAAAAAATAAAAAAAAGATTACAAGATATTTAAGCTAATTACACCTATTCTAAGCCCCTAATAAAATAATAAACCCCCAAAATAAAAAAATTCCCTGCCCTATTCTAAATTAAACAAATTTCAAAGCTCTTTACCTTACCAGCCCTTAAAAGGGCCTTTTGTGGGGCATGCCCCAAAGAATTCAGCTCTTTTGCATACAACAAATACAATCCCCCCCCATTACAACCCACCACCCACATACCCCTATTCTAAAACCACCCAAACCCCCCTTAAAAAAGCCTAACACTACCCCCCTGAAGATCTCCCTACCTTGTCTTCACCACACCGGGCCGAACTCCTGATCCGATCCGGGCGATGTCTTCCTCCAAGCGGCAAAGAAGAATTCTTCCTCCGGCGATGTCTTCCTCCAAGCGGCAAAGAAGAATTCTTCCTCCGGCGATGTCTTCCTCCAAGCGGCAAAGAAGAATTCTTCCTCCGGCGACGTCTTCCTCCAAGTGGCAGCAAAGTCTTCATTCTTCCGGCGGCATCTTCAATCTTCTTTCTTCGCTCCGCCGCCGCGGAGCATCCATCCTGGCCGACTGCTGTACTTGGAATGAGGTACCTTTAAATGACGTCATCCAAGATGGCGTCCGCCGAATTCCGATTGGCTGATAGGATTCTATCAGCCAATCGGAATTAAGTTAGAAAAATCTGATTGGCTGATTGAGGTAGAAGAAAGAAGATTGAAGATGCCGCCGGAAGAATGAAGACTTTGCTGCTGCTTGGAGGAAGACGTCGCCGGAGGAAGAATTCTTCTTTGCCGCTTGGAGGAAGACATTGCCGGAGGAAGAATTCTTCTTTGCCGCTTGGAGGAAGACATCGCCGGAGGAAGAATTCTTCTTTGCCGCTTGGAGGAAGACATCGCCCTGATCGGATCAGGAGTTCGGCCCGGTGTGGTGAAGACAAGGTAGGGAGATCTTCAGGGGGGTAGTGTTAGGCTTTTTTAAGGGGGGTTTGGGTGGTTTTAGAATAGGGGTATGTGGGTGGTGGGTTGTAATGGGGGGGGGATTGTATTTGTTGTATGCAAAAGAGCTGAATTCTTTGGGGCATGCCCCACAAAAGGCCCTTTTAAGGGCTGGTAAGGTAAAGAGCTTTGAAATTTGTTTAATTTAGAATAGGGCAGGGAATTTTTTTATTTTGGGGGTTTATTATTTTATTAGGGGGCTTAGAATAGGTGTAATTAGCTTAAATATCTTGTAATCTTTTTTTTATTTTTTGTAATTTAGTGTTTGTTTTTTTTTGTAATTTAGTTTAGTTAATTTAATTGTATTTTTAGATAGATGTTTGTAGTTTATTAAATTTATTGATAGTGTAGGTGTATTTGTAACTTAGGTTAGGATTTATTTTACAGGTAATTGGGTAATTATTTTAACTAGGTAGCTATTAAATAGTTAATAACTATTTAATAGCTATTATACCTAGTTAAAATAATTAACAATTTACCTGTAAAATAAATATTAACCCTAACATAGCTACAATGTAATTATTAATTATATTGTAGCTATCTTAGGGTTTATTTTATAGGTAAGTATTTAGATTTAATAATAATATCAGGGATAGGAGGTCCTACGGAAGGAATTAGTAAATATGTAGATCATTTTTTACAGCCATTTGTCAATGACCTTCGTACTTTTGTACAAGACTCAACAGACGTAATAAAAAAACTGGATGGGATCAACATTCAGGATGACACTATTTTAGTGTCCCTGGATGTTGAATCCCTATACTCCTCTATCCCGCATGATGTGGGTCTTAAAACATGTGAAGAATTTCTCAATACAAGGGGTCTAGGCTACAAGAAACATACCAAATTTGTAATTGACTTATTAAAATTTGTGTTGGACAACAATATCTTCATCTTTGATGCAAAGTGCTACAAACAGATACAAGGTACCGCCATGGGGGCCACATGTGCACCAACCTACGCCTGTTTACACCTTGGCGGCTGGGAGAACCAAATTGTATTTGGGGACTACTCCGAAGTGGTTGATGCACATGTGGCCCTCTGGATAAGATATGTTGATGATATTCTGCTATTATGGGATGGCACTGAGGACGAATTGATGACATTTATTTCTCTTTTGAACTGTAATGACCGTAATATTTTTCTTACCTGTAATCATGACTTAAACTCAATTGATTTTCTGGATTTGAAAATTAGCAAAAAAGAAGGGAAAATTGAGACAGAAGTCTTTCGCAAACCCACGGCAACCAATAGCCTTCTCCTGGGGTCGAGCCACCACCCCACAAATTTGAAAAAGGGCATCCCCTACGGACAATTTCTGCGGCTTCGTAGAATATGTTCTGATGAAAAAACATTTAAAAAACAAGCCAAAGAGATGGCGACCCGATTCCATGATAGAGGCTACTCCAAAAGGTGCATTAAGAGAGCTCTGTATAGAGCCTCCCAACACCAAAGAAAAGACCTGTTATATAAATGTAAGAACAGAGATGACACAAATGAAGAAAATAAGATCAGGTTCATCACTAAATATAATGCCCATTGGAGCAAAGTAAAAGACACTCTGAATAAAAATTGGCATTTACTAACTAATGATACAACACTTCACCAATATGTAGGAGACTATCCACAGATGACTGCAAGGCGTTGCAATAATCTAAAAGACATGTTGGTTAAAAGTGAATTCAATAAAGTTCCAACCCATAATTGGTTGGAACAAAATGCACAGAAAATTGTAGGCAGCACTCCATGTGGCCACTGTGTTTGCTGTCAATACATGCAGAGAAGTAAAACATTCAATACAAATACAGGACATATATATAAAATCAACTCCTTCATTAACTGCTCCACAAAAGGAGTTATATATTTACTTTACTGTTCCTGTAAAAGTTTTTACGTTGGTAAAACTTTTAGAGAACTTCGCTCGCGAATTTCTGAACATAGGGACGATATCAAACAATGCAATATTGACAGCCCTGTGGCAAGACACTATGCACAATTTCATGAATCTAAAACTGATGATTTGAAGTTCATTGGAATTGAATCTGTAAAACTTAGTATGCGTGCCGGGGATATTGACAATATCCTGCTACGTAAAGAAACAAAATGGATATATAAACTAAATACCTTAGCACCTCATGGCCTCAATGAAAAATTAGAGTTTGCTTCATTTTTAGCTTAATCCTCTGTGGATATGTGCACATCATCCTGTGTGTGACTACATAGTCTTTGGTAGTATCAAAAATTAAAAATTATGAATGGCGTAATTGCAATACTAAATACAAAAAACATAGTCTTATTTACGCAATCTGAACATACACACACACTAGTAATACAACAGATTAGATGTACAATATAATCTTCCAATGTATCGAATGTAAGTATGCAAGCATGAGTGTTTAAACATAAATGTATCCTTGTATATAACCCTTTGCTGTACTGATCTACAAAAAAGCAAAATGTTGCTACAAAGTATCAAAGCCGTTTTGAATGACAGATTTCTCTACCAATGACATTCACTACCAGGGCGGCCAAATTCTTATAAATCAGCACAGCTACTGACGTGACGTCAGCACCCGGAAGAAGCTCCATGCTGCTGTATTGAAAGGAGTGAAACGAGCTTTAAGACTCGTCGGTTTGCAGCACTTTGTCAGAGGACCCTCTGCCTGACTGTGGTCTACCCCTTGTCTCATCTGGATATTTCTGTGTCTCAGGAGCTACAATTCAGGGTAGAGCAACCGCGTGAAAAAGACAGGTACTCCAATGAACTGTTATCTATTTGCACTTTACACATGCCTGTGAAAAAGACGCGGCGAGGGTAAGCTCCCCTTGACTCCTGATGACCTCACGCTACTATGTACATTTAGACATGAAGGGGTAAGACTGTATCCACTTGGTCTGTGCATCTTTAAGGACATGCACTATACTGCGGATTACAATTATATATCACCTATACATGCAAAGTGACGAACATTTTCCTATTTTTGTATACTGGTGCACCAGTCCTCTGCACGGCCCATCTGACATTTTTATGCATCTTCTATATCCCTGTATGTATGTGATTGTATGTTTGGATGTATGCACTTATTTAATGTAACTTTATTAAATTTATTTGTATTTCAAGAATTCGCCCTAGTCTTTTACTCATTATATACAGCTGTGCTCTCTTTTGCCTAGACTTTTAGTTACCTGTATTTTAGGTTTCTACTCTCTTATTTACGTTGTTAGATATTCACTTTTCTAGGATGCACCTGTATCTTTTATTGACTAATTAAGAGTGCTACTCACCCTGTTTTTCTTGTGTCTTACATTTAGATTTAAATAGGAATATTTTAGTTTATAAATGAATTAGATTAATTTAATATAAATTTAGTTAGGGGTGTTAGGGTTAGATAGAGTTAATATAGTTAATATAAATACTATAGTAACTATATTAACTATATTAACCCTAATATAATTAGGGTTAATATAGTTAATATATATAATGTAATAACTATATTAACTATAATATACTTAGGGTTAATACAGATAATATAGCTGGCGGCAGGGTAGGTAGATTAAATTAGGGGTTAATCATTTTAATAGAGATGGCGGCGGTGTAAGGGGCTTACATTAGGGGTTAATAATTTTAATATAGATGGCGGCGGTGTTAGGGGCTCACTTTAGGGGGTTATAGATATAATATAGCTGGCGGCGGGGTACGGGAGCGGCGGTTTAGGGGTTAATAGCTTTTTTATTGTTAGGATAGTGAGGGGGGATAGCGGATAGAGGGTTAGACAGTGCGGGCTATGTTAGGGAGGCGTGTTAGACAGTGCGGGCTATGTTAGGGAGGCGTGTTAGACAGTGCGGGTGTTTTAGACTTTAGTCAGGTTTTATAGGCGCCGGCAGTTTCTAACGTGCCGCAAGTCACTGGCGACGCCAGAAATTTGTACTTACGCAGATTTCTGGACATCGCTGGTTTATCCGACTTACGGCACGTTAGCATCTGACGGCGACATATATGGGATGGCTCGAGTTGCGAGCTGAAACTGCGGGCGACGCCGGTTCCCTCGCTTGCGCCGCAAACTGCGATCTATATCGGATCGCGCCCCTGGTTTCTAACCTTTTGGACCACTTACCCCACCCCGCATCTTTTTTAGTATAATAAAAATGCTCACCTTTGATTTTGCAAAAAATGGGGCATATAATAAGTTTAGTCCTGATCACTAAGGCAGTTTTATTATGTCCCTATAAATGTATATTGCAAATAAGTGTTTAACACCTGCAAAAAGAGCTCCAGAACAGTAATGCACTATGGAAACTTAACTAAACACATCTGGTGAGCCAGTGACAAGAGGCATGTGTGTGAGTGTGAAGCCACCAATCAACAGCTAGCTCTCAGTAGTGTATTGAGACTGCTGAGCCTACTTAGAGAATGCAGTAAATTTGAGAGAAGTCTCTAATTGCCTAATCTATCTGAACAATGAATGTTTTATTTTTTTACTTTCATATCCCTTTAAATAAAATACCTGTTGTCCCTTTAAATTAAAATCCTGGGGGGCGGAGCTAACCGTCAAGCAGGAGAGACGTTCTTGAAAGGAGCTCTCTCTCACTTTAAAATTTTAACCATATATTAGCTGTTTTTTTCAGCCTAAGTACCAGGTTTTTTCTACAGATATTATTTATAAAACACCTGCTGAAAGTCTGCCGGGGACCAGGAGTTACCACGCCATTTGGGCGCAAAAACTTTGCCTGCTATAGGTGCTTACACCCGGCACCGATCTTACAGAGGGACTCTATCTCATACTATCCGGCCGCGAGTCTGACTGGCCACTTGCCGCTTGCTGCTGACCCCCGATCTGCCATCAACTGCCCCCTGACAGCTTATTGCCACTAACCGGAGGGTCGGGGCTCCGCTCCGGGACAGTGGTACATTGCCGCATACCAGCACAGCTGAGAAGGATCGAGTGCAGCCTACCCCCAGCCTCAAAAACTTGCAGCTACTAGGATCTCTCCTACACCCTCCCGAGGCGACTGACACCTGCTTCTAACCCGGTACCTGCCGGGGTAATTTGGGGCCTTAGGAGGAGATCTGCGCTGCTTATCTTTTGGCGCGAACTTTCGCCATATTGCGGCCTACTACACTGTGAGACCTGCTGCTCCTGAGCGGAGTGAACCGGAGCCGACTACCATCTAATCACTTTTGCGGAGGGTAAGAACCCGCTTCGGCAGGGTATATTCTAACTATACACACACTGACCAGCACACTAGGAGGGTGAGGAAAGGGAAGAAAAGTGGCTAAAGAAACGGAGGAAAACAAGTGACAAAGATAAAGGGAAGCCAGATACGCTATTCTAAGCCCAATTATATAACCCCAAGTCACGAACTTTGATCAGTCTCTATAGGTTTGTTTTCTAGAAATACCTGCACCTAAGCCTCAGCTTCATGTCACTAGATCCACTACGTGTAAGCCTGTGTACACGCAGCTCACTGCCCACGCTGTGCAAAGGAAGCAAAGTAAAAGCAAACAGCCACAGTATTGCCTCTTTGGCTGTGCATATTAACTTTCAAATACTAAGCTGAAACCCTGGACACCTAACAGCAGCTTTGTTGCTATTTAGCTTGGTACGTTTTAATAGGTGCTGTTAATCTGTATACTGTTTGGGGAGACTCAGCAAGCACCAAAAAATATGCACTCAAAATGAGCTAAAGACTTAATAATGTTGCCTGTGCAGTCTGGCAGGGAAGCCACAATCTAGCTCACACTTTGATACTCTGCCACAATACAACACAGTTTCTATGTCTCACACTGTCTTCCATGATAAACATGCATATATGTTATATAAGAGGAAAAAAGCAGTATGCTGAAGACAAATGAACACCATAATTGAGTGAAGAGAATTACAGAGTCAATGAAGGGGATATGCAATATCTGAAAAACCAATAAAGGTTCCAATAGCAAGAAAGGTCTCCTAGATAGGGGGTGTAGACACCTGTGATTATACACCCAACTAAACTAAGGTACAGACGCAAGATCAGGAAAATACAACTGACCCACCACTACGGATAACATGACTACAAGAAAGGGCTCCAAGGGTGATAAGGGGCTGAAATCCTTATCGGTCGACACATTCTTTAAATCATCTAGAACCCTTAAATCTCAAGATCATAATATGGCGGATACTGAGGAGATATGGAATCCGAAATTGAGGAGAATGCTGAAGACCTCACTCCTGCAACTAAGGCTGATCTACGAGCCCTTGTATCTAAACAAGATATAACCTCCAACTTTGAAAAATTGTGGGGAAAAATTGATAGCTTTCAAACCACAGTTACTAATAGCCTCACAGAAATCAAAACTGAGATCCTGGAATTGGGAAACCGAGTTGACTCATTAGAATCGGCCACAGATGAAATGGGAGAAGAAGTGACAACAGTCTCGAATTCCCTTGCCTCTCAATCTCAAGCTATATCAGAACTAGAAGACAAAATTGAAGACTTGGAGAATAGGAGTCGTCGCTCTAATATTAGGCTTAAAGGAATTCCTGAGACTATAGGAGCAGAAGACCTTCACAACTATCTCCAACAGCTATTTCACGCTATTCTTGGAAGTCCGGCAGATGCTGAATACCCAATTGAAAGAGCACATAGAGCCCTAAGGGCTAAACCCAAGCCAGACCAGCCACCGAGAGATGTTATCATTAAGCTCCTAAGATTCCCTGACAGAGAAAAAATCTTACTAGCCGCTAGACAAAATCCCACGTTCAAATTTCAGGGCAATATAATCCAATTCTTTCAAGATCTCTGCGTCAAAACCCTACAAAGAAGATATGCTCTGAGACCTCTAACTCTCCTTCTAAGAAAAAATAACATCCAATATCGCTGGGGATTTCCTTTTGCACTTCAGGTGATACGCAATGGCAAAACTACCACTATTAAAACCACGAGGAGATCCCAGAGATTGCAAATTTCTAGACCTGGAACCACCTGAGATTACAACCACAGAAACACTGCACCCCTCCTCTACACCATCTTCATCCAGAGGGAAACCCCAAAGGGAAAAATGGAGGACAGTGACTAAAAAGAAATCCAAAACCTGAACTGCACTACCTACAGCACTGATATGGGAAGTATTTACACCCAGAGGCTGCTAATGAAGACCGTAAGGTCACACAGGTACCAGATCTAAGGGTCTGACTTTAGTTCTTCACTCACATGAGACTGTGTTAAGCAGGCACCTCCTGTTGGGGCATAGCGCAACTAACATGTGTTAATTTTTGATATATGTATATTCAAAAGTTTAATCATTATCAAATGTTATTGTTACTGTTTTGTTATAAGTTTTTACCACCCAAATGCACGAAAACAAGTACGACTAGTATAAGTTCACCAAGGGAAGACCTACTACAGAGGCAGCATAGTTTACTAACCCAGAGGAAAGAGAGTAACACACTTGATCTGTTAGGGACCAGGGATTGGCTACTGTCTCAGAGTAGATATAGTATGCAGAATTATCTTGCCCAGAGGACTGTCTGTACCTAAAATAGTCTTGCTCTCGCATAATGCGAGAGGATTAAACACAGATATCAAGAGAAGAACAGCTATGTCAAATTACAGAGGCTAAAGGCTAATATTATCTACCTTCAGGAAACTCATTTCTTAAAAAATACTATTCCCAAATACTGGGCAAGAGATTACCCAATGCAGTTTCACTCAGCGTTAGACTCAAAAAAAAGAGGGGTCTCTATCTTAATACATTCCACACTGCCATTTACCCACAAAGAGACCATATCAGATAAAGAGGGTAGATATCTGTTGGTGTTTGGACAAATGGGAGGTGCTGAGATTCTCCTGTGTAATATATATGCCCCCAATGAACAACAAGACCAGTTTTTTAACACCCTTTCCAATTTATTAACAGGCTGGTCCAAATTGAGAATAATACTAGCAGGGGACTTTAATATAGATCTCCAGGCACTAGCTAGGCAAACACCTATTCACCAGTCTAAGAAAAAACAAAGACAAAGAGCAATGGCTAGAAACATCTGGGAAGTATTAGGTCAGCACACACTGCAGGATACCTGGAAACACCTAAATGGGGGGATGGGAGCACTACCTATTATTCATCGGCCCATGACAGCTACTCTAAAATAGACTATGTGTTTACTAGTCAGATTCTGCAACCAGTAATACGCTCCATAGACATTCACCCATGTGTGTGGTCTGACCACTCCCTAACACTGCTTACCAGGTGATCTCTCAGACCCAAAACGGACAAAGACATGGACGTACGACTCATTTTGTATTAAAGACCCACTTATCAAAGACAGAATTAAACAACCTAAACGAGTACTGGCAGATCAATGTAAACTCTACCGATGACCCTATTGCACCCTGGGCAGCACATAAGGCAGTAGTAAGAGGTATACTAATAAAAGAAAAAACACTAATTAAAAAGAAGAGAGAGGCTCTCATTACACACTTAAACACTGAAATCACTTCTCTTGAAAAACTGCACAAACTGAATGGTTCTAAAGCTACACTGACTGAGCTTATTGGCAAGAGACAAACGCTACAATCCATATTAAACGAGCAATCTGTAAAAGCTGCGCACAGATTGAAAGCAAACTACTTTGTCTTTGCCAATAAGCCTGACAAATACCTGGCAAAGAAAATCAGAGATGAATGCCAATCTTCTCCATACCAAACATCCAAACGCCAACTGGACACATAACCACACATCCTCAGGAAATTGTTGACACATTTTCCCAATTCTATAGTCAGTTATATGATGGCACAAAGGTGGTCCATAACCCCACGACAAAAGCAATTTTTGACTCTTTCTTGCAAAAAGCTAAATTGACACCGATAGATGATGAGGCTAGAGCTTCCCTAAACGCCAAGATCACAAGAGCTGAAGTGATCTCGGCCATAAAAGACCTCAAACCCGGTAAAGCCCCAGGACCTGACGGATTTCCTGGGGAATACTACAAGGCGTTCCGTGAGGCTTTGGTTCCACATTTAGTGGTGTTTGCAAACCATATAATGGAAGGGGGCAAGATACCTACTGACCTTCTTAGAGCTAAGATTGTGGTTATACCCAAACAGGGGAAAAATCCTAGTCTTTGTAGCAGCTATAGGCCCATATCCCTGATCAATCAGGACATTAAAATAGTCACAAAAATCTTGGCCAATAGATTGAAACACATCTTGCCCCGCATCATTCACCCAGATCAGGTAGGATTTATTAAGGAGAGGGAAGCCCCCGACAACATTAGAAAGATGATATCGGTGATAGATTTCCTACACGACCGAAAGGTGCCTTCTCTGATCCTATCACTGGATGCGGAGAAGGCATTTGATAGGGTGGATTGGGAATATATGCTAACTTTGCTTTCAGAACTGGGATTTGAGGGTAACTTTTTGAAGGCCATTGTAGGCTTGTACTCGACGCCAACAGCATACATCAGAGCAATAGGACACCAATCGGGTAACATATCTATCCTGAACGGGACGAGACAAGGCTGCCCACTTTCCCCCCTGATCTTTGCAATCTGCATAGAGCCACTAGCTGCTTATATACGAAACTCTACTGATATAGTGGGGAGGTCGGGAGCATACACCACAAAATTACCCTATTTGCAGATGATGTACTACTTACTATCTCGAAACCACTCCATACTTTGCCCTATGTATACCAAGCGATCCACTTATTCTCTCAGATCTCAGGCTATAAAATTAACGCAGATAAATGCGAGGCACTTCCCATCTCTATTCCAAAACACACTATTAAATTGATAGAGGCGAACTTTGACTTTAGATGGGTGCCGGAGGGATTAAAATATCTAGGAATAAAACTGAGTTCACACTCCACAAGACTCTATGAAACAAACTATATCCCCCTGTTCAAAACAATCAGATCTGACCTAGGGAAATGGAGAAAGATGGGCTTTTCTTGGTATGGAAGGCTCTCCGCTATTAAGATGACGATCCTACCGAGGATTCTATACCTGTTTAGAGTGCTTCCAATTAAAATAAATGTTACAGACATAGATATCCTACAGAGAGATATCAATAGATTCTTACGTGACAACAGACATCCGAGAATTCCACATCAAATCCTAAACAAACACAGACAGCTAGGCGGGGTGGGTGCACCCAATTTACTAGACTACTACAAAGCTGCTAGACTGGCACAAGACTCAATAATTATCAGACAACAGAGACATTCTTTGGCCGGCCTTAGAGGCAGAGATGACAGGTCAGGAGACGCCAGATGGCATTCTCTGGGGCAGAGACCTATTTACTAGACACGATGTATACAGAACAAGACCACACTAATCACCAAACAGCAATGGCCTTCATCGCAAAAATCAGAGAGAATTACTTTCTCACATTCAAAAATAATACCTCTAAAATATATCATTAGTGACGAGTTTAAAAAGCAGATCCAAAAGTGGGAAAACAAAGGGTTGTACAGAGTAGCGGACCTTTACTCACAGGGCAAGTTGCTAACCTTCACCCAACTACAACAGAAACTAGATCCTATTCCTCTGCACTGGTTCCTATATCTACAAACATCTGCTATACGCACACACACAGCTAAGCACACCAACACATAACCGACAAACTGTTCTTGAGCAATTATGTATAGCAACGACTAGACCTAAAAGAGCAATCTCAAGGCTATATATCTCCATACAAGAAATGAGAACACACTCTAAGAATACACTAATGCTACATTGGGAAAAGACATAGATAAAGAATTTGAGTTGGATAAATGGGAGGAGATACTATACCAAGCCAGTAAAGGCTTAATTAGCGCCGATTTGAGGGAAAATGTTATCAAGACTTCCTTTAGATGGTATCTAACCCCAGTAAGAACGGCCCATATGGGGAAGGAAAGCTCTAACTTTTGTTATAGGGGCTGTAAAACCATAGGATCATACATACATATGTGGTGGGAATGTCCTAAAGTTAAAAAGATATGGCGAGAATTATCTTTACTGTTAGGGAAGGCCCTAGGAGAACAGATTCATCTTACCCCTGCTCAAGCATTACTCCACGAAGGTATTCCCAACTTACACAAAGACATTAACACCTTTATTAGAATTCTATGCACCACCACAAGAACAGTTATAGCCAAGTACTGGAAAACAGAGATTCCATCCTGGTCAGAAGTTTTGAATAAGATCCAACTGGTTTATAAAATGTATGAGTCAGCGGCATTCATTCAGAGCACAGAATCCACATTCCAAAAAGTATGGTTTTATTGGATACTAGCAGATAATAATAAAACGATTCGCAGTGCAGAGGCGGGAGACTGAGGGGAAGCAGCAAAGGGGAGCCTTAATGAAAGGTTTTGACAGCAGAAAAGTGGTGGACACATAAAGCTAGATAGCTTAGTTGAAAGGTTGGAGGGGCACATGATTTTCAGACAAGAGCTTGGAGATATAGAGCACATTGCTGAATTCCAACCAATATATGTATTTCGTGCATTTATTGTTACCTGTTATTCTTTTGTGTTATGTTAACAAATTGTTATGTATTATTGATCATTCTCAGATGGGTTAAAACCAAGATCCTTTAGAAAATGTCACTGAGAATGGTTAAAGTTGGACGTTTTCTATGTTCATTATATTACCCCCCACTCCTGCAAGTCTCCTACTAAAGATGCTGTGATGGCAACTGGACAATAATATAGCTCAGGAGACTTTAAAGAAACACTAATCCACCCCACAAGAAGGTTGAGAGGCCCGATAGAGACTGATATGGCTTATTCTATAGCTGTTGATCGGTATTTAACCTCTCTCAGACACTTGGAAAATTATACAGAAAGACTGAGAGGAGCCTCTATACCCAGAGGCCTCCCTCGTTATATGAAGGACTCTAACGAAACATTTTTCTTCCCTATGTACTGATTATTTTCTATTATTAGATGTACCTACGGATTTAATGTCTGTATTTTCCCTGTTGTTTTGGGTTTGGGAACGTGGGTAATAAAAATTATTTCATTTAAATTAAAATCCTGTTTACCTATTTCTTACTCATTATAACCCCTGTAACATTCCGTTTACTGTCAACAAATCAGTCTGCCATTTCACATTCCTTTTGCTCTACTCTCACGTTCTGTTCACTGGCCATTCTATGCACCTTTCTCTCCTCTCTCTGCACATGCCCATTATCTAAACAACCTTATAATATACATTATTGTTATTACTTTATTTATAAAGAGACCTATAATGCATGGAAGAATTACAAAGACCAAAAAAATGACAATACAAATTTAAACAAAAATATAAACAAAGGAGAGGAAGAGTCTGCCTTTGAGCTGCAACAATAGCTTGTGCACCTTTATAAAAAAAAAAGTCTAAATTTTAAAGGGGCATATTAGTTGAAAAATGACATGCACTAATTTGTTAGAGCATGTGATTTTAATACTAGCGACCCTGCATTACTATGCGTTTAAACACACAGTAGAAAAACCTCTCTGGACACGCAGAGCACTTCTAGTCCTGATCTAATACTACCACTGATTCATACAGCAGTGCTATATCTTTTTGAAGGATTCATGAAACTAAGCCACGTACAAGATTATCTTTAAAGGGACAGTTTACTCAAACATTTTCTCCCCTTTAATTTGTTCCCAATGATCCACTTTACCTGCTGGAGTGTATTAAATTGTTTACAAGTAGCTCCTTTACCCTTATATTGGTATTTGAAATTGTTGATTTAGCATGTGGTATCCCCACCTATTCTGAAAGTTTGTGGCTGCGCGTTCCAGCTATAGATAAGCTTTGTAAACACAGCCAGCAGAAGAAATTACACTCCCAGTGGGATATAGCAGAGATAAGGTAATAAAATGTTGATTTTCCATTGTTCTCTCAAAGTACTGGTGATTGTTTTAAGGACAGATATAAGATAAAGAAGCAGGTATATGAACACAATGTGATACAGTAAGGAGATCTGATTATACCTACAGCTCAACCTATTTTATTAGGCTGTGGCTTCAAAACACAAAATCAGAGCTTTAATATACACAAATAAGCCTAAAAAAGCTAATTTTCATACATTTTTTACTCTGCAGTTGGTAAAAAAGCAATTGTAAATACATTAAGGGAAAAACTATTTTACAGTATACTGTCCCTTTAAAGAAAACTTGCTTCCTTCTGCTCTAAGGATAGTTTTTTCCCAGCAGGACACTGCACCATACCAGGTCAATCAAGGTGTGGATGGAGGACCACCAGATTAGGACCCTGTCTGTCATGGCCAGCCCAATCTCCAAACCTGAACCCCATTGAAAACCTCTGGAATGTAATTAAGAGGAAGATGAATGGTCGAAAGCCGTCAAATAAAGCTGAGCTGCTTGAATTTTTGTGCCAGAAGCGACATAGGGGTCGATCCGATAAAAATCGTCGCCCGCAAAAGCTGGCAACGCCAATATTTGCGTGGGTTCGGTATCCTATATACGGCGTAACCTAGAAGTTACGCGCGTATATTTCTGCCGTCGCCCGTAGTTTTTTGGGCCGTAGGCAGGTATACCAAACCCGCGCAGTTTGGTATCCAATATACAGCGTAAGGACTTACGTGGCGAAAATGGAGAAATCTTACTCCATTTTCACCTCGCCACAAAAAGCAGCCGTAAGAAGCCTTACGCTGAGTATTGGAGCCCCGTAACTCCCTAAACTGGCTGCTAAATAAAACCTAACACCTAACGCATGCGCAATGTCTATCTAACTGTCAACCGAGATCTGCTAAATAAAACCTAACACCTAACGCATGCGCAATGTCTATCTACCTGTCAACCGCGATCCCCCGCCTCAATCCCTAATAAAGTATTTAACCCCTAAACCGCCGCCATCTACATAAACTAACCCCCTACTGTGAGCCCCTAAAACCGCCACCATCTAACTGATCTATCCCCTACTGTGAGCCCCTAAAACCGCCACCATCTAACTGATCTATCCCCTAATCTGACCCCTTACACCGCCGCCAGCTATATTAATATTATTAACCCCTAATCTAATATCCATAAAGTAATAAACTCTATTACCAGCCCTTAAAAGGGCCTTTTGCGGGGCTTTGCCCCAAAGTTAACAGCTCTTTTGCCCTATAACCTGCCCTCCCTACACCGCCGCACCTATATTATTGGTATTAACCCCTAATATAAGCCCCTTACACCGCCGCCATCTATATTAAAATTATTAACCCCTAATTTAATCTACCTACCCCGCCGCCAGCTATATTATCTATATTAACCCTAAGTATATTATAGTTAATATAGTTATTACATTATATATATTAACTATATTAACCCTAATTATATTAGGGTTAATATAGTTAATATAGTTAATATAGTTAATATAAATACTATAGTAACTATATTAACTATATTAACTCTATCTAACCCTAACACCCCTAACTAAATTCTTATTAAATAAATCTAATTTATATTATAAACTAAAATATTCCTATTTAAATCTAAATACTTACCTATAAAATAAACCCTAAGATAGCTACAATATAATTAATAATTACATTGTAGCTATGTTAGGGTTTATATTTATTTTACAGGTAAATTGTTAATTATTTTAACTAGGTATAATAGCTATTAAATAGTTATTACCTATTTAATAGCTACCTAGTTAAAATAATTACCCAATTACCTGTAAAATAAATCCTAACCTAAGTTACAAATACACCTACACTATCAATAAATTAAATAAACTACAAATATCTATCTAAAAATACAATTAAATAAGCTAAACTAAATTACAAAAAAAAACAAACACTAAATTACAAAAAATAAAAAAAGATTACAAGATTTTTAAGCTAATTACACCTATTCTAAGCCCCCTAATAAAATAATAAACCCCCAAAATAAAAAAAATTCCCTACCCTATTCTAAATTAAAAATAGTTCAAAGCTCTTTTACCTTACCAGCCCTTAAAAGGGCCTTTTGTGGGGGCATGCCCCAAAGAAAACTGCTCTTTTGCCTGAAAAAAAAAACTCAATACCACCCCCCAACATTACAACCCACCACCCACATACCCCTAATCTAACCCAAACCCCCCTTAAATAAACCTAACACTACCCCCCTGAAGATCTCCCTACCTTGTATTCACCCCGCCGGGCAGAACTCTTCATCCGATCCGGGCGATGTCCAATCAAGCGGCAAAGAAGAATTCTTCATCCCGGTGATGTCTTTCTCCAAGCAGCAGCAAAGTCTTCTTCCATCGGGCAGCATCTTCCATTAAGCGGCATCTTCAATCTTCATTCTTCGCTCCTCCAACGCGGAGTATCCATCCCGGCCGACGACTGAACGACGAATGAGGTACCTTTAAATGACGTCATCCAAGATGGCGTCCGTCGAATTCCGATTGGCTGATAGGATTCTATCAGCCAATCGGAATTAAGGTAGAAAAATCTGATTGGCTGATTGAATCAGCCAATCAGATTCAAGTTCAATCCGATTGGCTGAACCAATCAGCCAATCAGATTGAACTTGAATCTGATTGCCTGATTCAATCAGCCAATCAGATTTTTCTACCTTAATTCCGATTGGCTGATAGAATCCTATCAGCCAATCGGAATTCGACGGACGCCATCTTGGATGGCGTCATTTAAAGGTACCTCATTCGTCGTCCAGTTGTCGGCCGGGATGGATGCTCCGCATTGGAGGAGCGAAGAATGAAGATTGAAGATGCCGCTTAATGGAAGATGCTGCCCGATGGAAGAAGACTTTGCTGCCGCTTGGAGAAAGACATCACCGGGATGAAGAATTCTTCTTTGCCGCTTGATTGGACATCGCCCGGATCGGATGAAGAGTTCTGCCCGGCGGGGTGAATACAAGGTAGGGAGATCTTCAGGGGGGTAGTGTTAGGTTTATTTAAGGGGGGTTTGGGTTAGATTAGGGGTATGTGGGTGGTGGGTTGTAATGTTGGGGGGTGGTATTGTGTTTTTTTTTCAGGCAAAAGAGCAGTTTTCTTTGGGGCATGCCCCCACAAAAGGCCCTTTTAAGGGCTGGTAAGGTAAAAGAGCTTTGAACTATTTTTAATTTAGAATAGGGTAGGGAATTTTTTTTATTTTGGGGGTTTATTATTTTATTAGGGGGGCTTAGAATAGGTGTAATTAGCTTAAAAATCTTGTAATCTTTTTTTTATTTTTTGTAATTTAGTGTTTTGTTTTTTTTGTAATTTAGTTTAGTTTATTTAATTGTATTTTTAGATAGATATTTGTAGTTTATTTAATTTATTGATAGTGTAGGTGTATTTGTAACTTAGGTTAGGATTTATTTTACAGGTAATTGGGTAATTATTTTAACTAGGTAGCTATTAAATAGGTAATAACTATTTAATAGCTATTATACCTAGTTAAAATAATTAACAATTTACCTGTAAAATAAATATAAACCCTAACATAGCTACAGTGTAATTATTAATTATATTGTAGCTATCAGTGTTTATTTTATAGGTAAGTATTTAGATTTAAATAGGAATATTTTAATTAATAATATTAATATTAGATTTATTTTAATAAGAGTTTAGTTAGGATGTTAGAGTTAGATAGGGTTATTATACTTAATATATATATATATATATATATATATATATATATATATATATATAATATATATATATATAACGATATTAACTATATTAACCCTAATATAATTAGGGTTAATATACAGGGAGTGCAGAATTATTAGGCAAATGAGTATTTTGACCACATCATCCTCTTTATGCATGTTGTCTTACTCCAAGCTGTATAGGCTCGAAAGCCTACTACCAATTAAGCATATTAGGTGATGTGCATCTCTGTAATGAGAAGGGTTGTGGTCTAATTACATCAATACCCTATATCAGGTGTGCATAATTATTAGGCAACTTCCTTTCCTTTGGCAAAATGGGTCAAAAGAAGGACTTGGCAGGCTCAGAAAAGTCAAAAATAGTGAGATATCTTGCAGAGGGATGCAGCACTCTTAAAATTGCAAAGCTTCTGAAGCGTAATCATCGAACAATCAAGCGTTTCATTCAAAATAGTCAACAGGGTCGCAAGAAGCGTGTGGAAAAACCAAGGCGCAAAATAACTGCCCATGAACTGAGAAAAGTCAAGCGTGCAGCTGCCAAGATGCCACTTGCCACCAGTTTGGCCATATTTCAGAGCTGCAACATCACTGGAGTGCCCAAAAGCACAAGGTGTGCAATACTCAGAGACATGGCCAAGGTAAGAAAGGCTGAAAGATGACCACCACTGAACAAGACACACAAGCTGAAACGTCAAGACTGGGCCAAGAAATATCTCAAGACTGATTTTTCTAAGGTTTTATGGACTGATGAAATGAGAGTGAGTCTTGATGGGCCAGATGGATGGGCCCGTGGCTGGATTGGTAAAGGGCAGAGAGCTCCAGTCCGACTCAGACGCCAGCAAGGTGGAGGTGGAGTACTGGTTTGGGCTGGTATCATCAAAGATGAGCTTGTGGGGCCTTTTCGGGTTGAGGATGGAGTCAAGCTCAACTCCCAGTCCTACTGCCAGTTTCTGGAAGACACCTTCTTCAAGCAGTGGTACAGGAAGAAGTCTGCATCCTTCAAGAAAAACATGATTTTCATGCAGGACAATGCTCCATCACACGCATCCAAGTACTCCACAGCGTGGCTGGCAAGAAAGGGTATAAAAGAAGAAAATCTAATGACATGGCCTCCTTGTTTACCTGATCTGAACCCCATTGAGAACCTGTGGTCCATCATCAAATGTGAGATTTACTAGGAGGGAAAACAGTACACCTCTCTGAACAGTGTCTGGGAGGCTGTGGTTGCTGCTGCACGCAATGTTGATGGTGAACAGATCAAAACACTGACAGACTCCATGGATGGCAGGCTTTTGAGTGTCCTTGCAAAGAAAGGTGGCTATATTGGTCACTGATTTGTTTTTGTTTTGTTTTTGAATGTCAGAAATGTATATTTGTGAATGTTGAGATGTTATATTGGTTTCACTGGTAAAAATAAATAATTGAAATGGGTATATATTTGTTTTTTGTTAAGTTGCCTAATAATTATGCACAGTAATAGTCACCTGCACACACAGATATCCCCCTAAAATAGCTATAACTAAAAACAAACTAAAAACTACTTCCAAAACTATTCAGCTTTGATATTAATGAGTTTTTTGGGTTCATTGAGAACATGGTTGTTGTTCAATAATAAAATTAATCCTCAAAAATACAACTTGCCTAATAATTATGCACTCCCTGTAGTTAATATATATAATATAATAACTATATTAACTATATTAACCCTAATATAATTAGGGTTAATATAGTTAATATAGCTGGCGGCGGTGTAGGGGGATTAGATTAGGGGTTAATACATTTATTATAGGTGGCCGCGGTGTAGGGGGATGTAGATTGTAGGCAAAAGAGCAGTTTACTTTGTGACAAAGCCCCGCCAAAAGCCCTTTTAAGGGCTGGCAAAAGAGCTGAATTCTTTGGGGCATGCCCCGCAAAAAGCCCTTTTAAGGGCTGGCAAAAGAGCTGTTACTTTGGGGCAATGCCACGCAAAAAGCCCTTTTCAGGGCTATTTGTAGGGTTAGACTTAGGTTTAGTGGTAGGGATAGTTTAGTATTTTAGGGGTTAAATAATTTAATATAGATGGCGGCGGGGTAGGGGGATTAGATTAGGGGTTAATAATTTTAAAATAGATAGCGGCGGGGTAGGGGTTCACTTTAGGGGGTAGGTAAGGTAGATGGCGGCGGTGTTAGGGGCTCACTTTAGGGGGTTATAGATTTAATATAGCTGGTGGCGGTTTAGGGGTTAATAACTTTATTAGGTAGCGGCGGGCTCCGGGAGCGGCGGTTTAGGGGTTAATACATATTTTATTGTTAGGATAGTGAGGGGGGATAGCGGATAGAGTGTTAGACGTGTTGGGCTATGTTTAGGAGGCGTGTTAGACAGTGCTGGTGATTTAGACTTTAGTCAGGTTTTGTAGGCGCCGGCAGTTTCTAACGTGGCGCAAGTCACTGGCAACGCCAGAAATTTGTACTTGCGCAGATTTCTGGACATCGCTGGTTTATCCGACTTACGGCACGTTAGCATCTGACGGCGTCTTAATTTTTTTTTAATAAATTTAGCGCAACTTGAGACCTGGAGGGCTAGAATAAAAGTATACGAATACACAAGTAAAACATATTTAAAGTATTACAATACACATATATATTTTATGTGTGTGTGTGTGTATATATATATATATATATATATATATATACCCCACATTCTTTATGCTAGATTTATTACTACTCTGTACTCTTCATTGATACCCTTATATGTTCTTGAGAATGATACAGGGCGCTTCACTGTTATTCTACAAAATGTCTGCACCATGCCTCCTGGAGCCAATGGGTGTCGCCGGCAGACAGACTCTCCCACGTTGCAGCTACCACTTGTTAGATATTCAGATGGTTTTACTTACTGTAATGTATCTATATTGTAATGTATTTCTGTCTAGATTAATTTGATTTGTACATCTGTATCTGTTCTATTCACTTATCCTGTACCACAATATAAAACTTTAATAAAAAATGGTGGTTCTAAAATGATATATCTAAGTAAGTGTCATCTGCAAATCTCCTGCAGTTTATAGCTTAGATCAAATAATACATAATTCAAATACCTCGCCGCATACTTCGAGAGTACATTTTTCTGTGAGCTAACAGTTTAAACTGTTGTCCAATCAGCACTCTAGCTACAACAAAAGTGCCTGATTGGACAACAGGCAGCGTGGGCATCGGATAGTAGGGTATTTAAATTTAATAACTATATTAAAAAGTAACTTACAGCGCATCTTCATTACAACTGATGAATGAAACAACTAAAATATCGGCAACAATTTAGATTTGATTTTGAAACGGGGATAGTTTACCATCACTTTAATATTTTGTGTATATTATGTGCAATTTACATTCAGTGCACTTTGGAGTGAAAACCATCAGTACTGGTGCTCAAATCTTCTATAACCTGTTTATTTTTGTAGGAATGCATATTTGTGACGAAAATCAGAGTTTTGTTTTAACAAAATGAATATCCGAATGAATGCACAAAGAGAATGAAAGAAAATCATTTTTTTAAGGTGTTAGTATTTACCTTAATGCGATCTAGAGAACGCGCTAACCCAATCCTCTTCTTGCCAGAGTCACAGCCGCACTAACAGGAGGTGTAGTGCACTCGACTCCAAGGACCTGCCCTAAAGTAAGAGCAGGTCCTGGGAACTGAAATCGTTAAGCCTGCTGTTTAGCGCGACTGGGATCTAAAGAAGAGGATCGGTTTAGCGCGTTCTCCGGAGCCTGTGAAGATAAATATTGTTGCTTCAGGTGAACTTTTCACCTGATGCTTTGAAACATTTACCTTCGTTTTAATGAAAATGATTGTAAATTCTTAACTAAAATTCAGTATTTGTTTTGTTTAAAAGAAACAAATTCTGAATAATAAAGCCAGCGAATTTTCAGGGAAAATCGCTACTTGATTCTCTGCTTTAAAGTGTCTCTGGATATATTTTTTAACAGTGTTAGCAATTATGCAAAATAATTGTTGCATCTGCAATTAAGAATAATTTACATTATAATAAAACAATACGAAATGTCTTTCCCCTAAATTTTTGTTTTTAGTTATAGTTTCTATGCAAAATTTTCAGATCTGGAATATACAGTTCTCATGCATTTCCATAATTTATTTTATTTATTTAAAGGGACAGTCTAGTCCAAAATAAACTTTCATGATTCAGATAGCAAATGTAATTTTAAACACTTTTCCATTTTACTTTTATCACCAATATTGCTTTGTTCTCTTGGTATTCTTAGTTGAAAGCTAAACCTAGGAGGTTCCTAGGCTAATTTCTAAGCCCTTGAAGGCCGCCTCTTCTCTCAGGGCATTTTGACATTTTTTTACCACTAGAGGGTGTTAGTTCATGTGTGTCTTATAGATAACACGGTGCTCACACACGTGGAGTTCCAGGGTGCCAGCTTTGATCGACTAAAATGGATGTCTGTCAAAAGAACTTAAATAAGGGGGCAATTTGCAGAGGCTTAGATACATTGTAATCACATAGGTAAAAAGTGTATTTATATAACTGTGTTGGTTGTGCAAAACTAGGGAATGGGTAATAAAGGGATTATCTATATTTTTAAACAACAACAATTCTGGTGTAGACTGTCCCTTTAATCACACGCATATGCAGATATTTGCTTGTTGTTCACATGGACTGAACATGGTGGCTCATTGGCATCAAAATTAAGTAGGTGCTTATGTTTAGATACAATTAGCAAACTTCTGGGGGGGATTTGCTTCTTCCTGTTCTCCCCACTTTTCTTGATACCCATGTTGGTAAGGTTCAAATATTTTGTTCTAGAGCAAAAATGTTTATATCTTAGGGTACTTGCCACTGAAAATGGAGAGAAATACTGCTCTATTAAATATGTGGTTTGGTAGAAAAGCTCTATGGAAATATTGGGGTTAATAAAATGATTAGTTTCATTTGTTCTGAAATATTTTGTGTCTCTGGGAGGTTGCTACCATCCCCTTTACCAGTGGGAGATCACAGACAAAATGTGACATTTTTGGCTGGAGTATGAGTTCAAAAGAGGACACAATTATCCCTCAGTCTTTAAGGAACTCTGCAAAATCTCTGCTTCAAGAACTAGCTAGCAGTGCTACAGCATGCTGGGCACCTGTCCTGTACACAAGTCTTGTATTAGTGAGTGAGCTGGCAGACTGGTGGATTCTTTTTCAAACTAACATGCCTAATATTCAGTTGTGCGAGGAAGAGAGAGCACTTTCATTACTTGCTTATTAGCTCTTGCATCTAGGTCATAAAAGCAATAGCAATAATATACACGTTTCTCTCTATATTTATATACTGTATATATTTATGTGCATGGTAGAAATTTTTGGTTCTGAATTTTTGCTGAATTGGTCATTAGAATGTTGTTCTTGAGGTGTTCAGTTCAGCTAGATATTCAATAATAATTTTGTTAGACACAAAATTAGTTACCTATGGGAAGCCCTAAAGATTCTCCTTTTAGCCACACAATTACAATGCTAGCAAATGCAAACAATCCAAAGATTCATGGCTAACGGCTAGATTACGAGTTGTGCGTTAGGCTGAAAAAGCAGCGTTAACAGGTTCTAACGCTGTTTTTTCCACTACAGCTGCTATTACGAGTCTTGAAGGTTTAGGGGCACCGCATACTTCTTTGGCCTTACTGCAAAACGACTTACGTAAACTTTGTAAAGCCTTTTTTCTATGGGACTCCCATAGCGCCA
Organism: Bombina bombina; assembly: GCF_027579735.1. Lineage (NCBI taxonomy): Eukaryota > Metazoa > Chordata > Amphibia > Anura > Bombinatoridae > Bombina > Bombina bombina. Next base: position 24,812 of record NW_026512336.1, read on the forward strand.
GTATTACAAGTCTGTCCAGGGAGGCCAAAAAGTGAGCGGTACACCCTACCCTGTCAAGATCCGTAACGCATTCTAAAATCAGTAGTTAAGAGTTTTATGGTACAACGCTGTAGCGTTAAACTCATAACTGAAGTGCTAAAAAGTACACTAACACCCATAAACTACCTATTAACCCCTAAACAGAGGCCCTCCCGCATCGCAAACACTAAAAAACATTTTTAACCCCTAATCTGCCGCTCTGAACACCGCCACCACCTACATTATATTTATGAACCCCTAATCTGCTGTCCCCAACATCGCCGACACCTACATTATATTTATTAACCCCTAATCTGCCGCCCCCAATGTCGCCGCAACCTACTTACACTTATTAACCCCTAATCTGCTGTCACCCCACTATGATAATCATATTAAACCCTAACCTGCTGCCTCGCAAACATTAGTTAAATATTATTAACCCCTAATCTGCCATACCTAACATCGCCGCCACCTACCTACACTTATTAACCCCTAATCTGTCGCCGCCACTATACTTAATTTATTAACCCCTAAACCTAAGTCTAACCCTAACACCCCCTAACTTAAATATAATTTAAATAAAATTACTATCATTAACTTAATTATTCCTATTTAAAACTAAATACTTACCTATAAAATAAACCCTAAGCTAGCTACAATATAACTAATAGTTACATTGTAGCTAGCTTATTTTTTTTATTTTACAGGCAAGTTTGTATTTATTTTAACTAGGTAGAATACTTACTAAATAGTTATTAACTATTTACTAGCTATCCAGCTAAAATAAATACAAATTTACCTGTAAAATAAAACCTAACCTAAGTTACAATAACACCTAACACTGCACTACAATTAAATAAATTTACTAAATTAAATACAATTACCTAAATTAAATTAAATTAGCTAAAGTACAAAAACAAACAAACACTAAATTACAGAAAATAATAAACAAATTACAGATATTTAAACTAATTACACCTAATCTAATAGCCCTATCAAAATAAAAAAAAGCCCCCCCAAAATAAAAAAAAAAACCTAGCCTAAACTAAACTACCAATAGCCCTTAAAAGGGCCTTTTGCGGGGCAATGCCCCAAAGAAATCAGCTCTTTAACCTTTTTAAAAAAATATAAACAACCCCCCAACAGTAAAACCCACCACCCACACAACCAACCCCCCAAATAAAATTCTATCTAAAAAAACCTAAGCTCCCCATTGCCCTGAAAAGGGCATTTGGATGGGCATTGCCCTTAAAAGGGCAGTTAGCTCTTTTGCAGGCCCAAACCCTAACCTAAAAATAAAACCCACCCAATACACCCTTAAGAAAAACTTAACACTAACCCCCTGAAGATCGACTTACAGTTCTGAAGACCGGACATCCATCCTCAAGGAAGCGGCAGAAGTCTTCATCCAACCGGGCAGAAGTCTTCATCCAACCGGGCCGAAGTCCTCATCGAAGCCGGGAGAAGTCTTCATCCAAGCCGGGCGAAGTGGTTCTCCATACGGGCAGAAGTCTTCATCCAGACGGCATCTTCTATCTTCATCCATCCGACGCGGAGCGGGTCCATCTTCAAGACATTCGACGCGGAGCATCCTCTTCATCCGACAACTACCCGACGAATGAAGGTTCCTTTAAGTGACGTCATCCAAGATGGCGTCCCTTAGATTCCGATTGGCTGATAGAATTCTATCAGCCAATCGGAATTAAGGTAGAAAAATCCAATTGGCTGATGCAATCAGCCAATAGGATTGAAGTTCAATCCTATTGGCTGATCCAATCACTTAAAGGAACCATCATTTAGTAAGAAGACTTCATTTGAAGAGGATGCTCCGCGTCGGATGTCTTGAAGATGGACCCGCTCCGCGTCGGATGGATGAAGATAGAAGATGCCGTCTGGATGAAGACTTCTGCCCGTCTGGAGGACCACTTCGCCCGGCTTGGATGAAGACTTCTCCCGGCTTCGTTGAGGACTTCGGCCCGGTTGGATGAAGACTTCTGCCGCTTCCTTGAGGATGGATGTCCGTTCTTCAGAACTGTAAGTCGATCTTCAGGGGGTTAGTGTTAGGTTTTTTTAAGGGTGTATTGGGTGGGTTTTATTTTTAGGTTAGGGTTTGGGCCTGCAAAAGAGCTAACTGCCCTTTTAAGGGCAATGCCCATCCAAATGCCCTTTTCAGGGCAATGGGGAGCTTAGGTTTTTTTTTAGTTAGTATTTTATTTGGGGGGTTGGTTGTGTGGGTGGTGGGTTTTACTGTTGGGGGGGGTTGTTTGTATTTTTTTTTACAGGTAAAAGAGCTGATTACTTTAGGGCAATGCCCAACAAAAGGCCCTTTTAAGGGCTATTGGTAGTTTAGTTTAGGCTAGGTTTTTTTTTATTTTGGGGGGGCTTTTTTTATTTTTATAGGGCTATTAAATTAGGTGTAATTAGTTTAAATATCTGTAATTTGTTTATTATTTTCTGTAATTTAGTGTTTGTTTGTTTTTGTACTTTAGCTAATTTAATTTAATTTAGGTAATTGTATTTAATTTAGTAAATTTATTTAATTGTAGTGTAGTGTTAGGTGTTATTGTAACTTTTATTTTACAGGTACTTTTGTATTTATTTTAGCTAGGTAGTTATTAAATAGTTAATAACTATTGTACCTCGTTAAAATAAATACAAACTTGCCTGTAAAATAAAAATAAACCCTAAGCTAGATACAATGTAACTATAAGTTATATTGTAGCTAGCTTAGGGTTTATTTTATAGGTAAGTATTTAGTTTTAAATAGGAATAATGTAGTTAATTATAATAATTTTATTTAGATTTATTTAAATTATATTTAAGTTAGGGGGTGTTAGGGTTAGACTTAGGTTTGGGGGTTAAAACATTTAGTATAGTGGCGGCGACGTTGGGGGCGGTAGATTAGGGGTTAATAAGTGTAGGTAGGTGGCGGCGACATTGGGGACGGCAGATTAGGGGTTAATAAATATAATGTAGGTGTCGGCGATGTGGGGGCAGCAGATTAGGGGTTCATAAGTATAATGTAGGTGGTGGCGGTGTCCGGAGCGGCAGATTAGGGGTTAATAAGTATAAGATTAGGGGTGTTTAGACTCGGGGTTCATGTTAGGGTGTTAGATGTAGACATAAATTTTATTTCCCCATAGGAATCAATGGGGCTGCGTTAGTGAGTTTTACGCTGCTTTTTTGCAGGTGTTAGACTTTTTCTCAGCCGGTTCTCCCCGTTGATTCCTATGGGGAAATTGTGCACAAGCACGTACGACCAGCTCACCGCTGACTTAAGCAGCGCTGGTATTGGAGTGCGGTAATGAGCAAAATTTTGCTCAACGCTCACTTCTTGTCTTTTAACGCCGGGTTTGTAAAAACCTGTAATACCAGCGCTGTAGGTAAGTGAGCGGTGAGAGAAAACTGCTCGTTAGCACCGCATAGCCTCTAACGCACAACTCGTAAACTAGCCGTAAGACAGGAAAACATGTATGGCTAAATTATAAGTTTTGCGTTATGGTGCGGTACGGCTATACCGCTGAAAAATTGGCCATTGCGTGTGGAATGGCCGGTAACACATATTAACAGTCGCTGCGGGATAGCTATACCGCAAGCATTTTAGCCTTATCGCAACCCTCCATTCTGCACTCAAAAAATTATGTTTGAGTGCAGGATTTTCCATACCGCTGTATTACAGGTTGTGCGTTCTGGCTTAAATGCTTGCATTACAGCCTATACCGACACGATCCATTCCACGATCTGAGACCAGTAGTTATGGATTTTGCTAAACTAAAATGTTTCTCAAAACTCATAATTAAAATGTTACAAAGTACACTAACATTCATAAACTACCTATTAACCCCTAAACGACACCCTCCCACATCGCAAACACTATATTAAACATATTAACCCCTAATCTGCCACCCACCCACATCGCCGACACTAAAATAAACGTATTAGCCCCTAAACCGCTGGCCCCCCCCACATTGCCAACTAATAAACTAAACTTATTAACCCCTAAACCGCCAGCCCCCCACATAGTAACTAATAAACTAAACCTATTAAACCCTAAACTGCCGCCCCCCCACATCACAAAACACTAAATTAAACTATAAACCCCTAAACCTAACACCCCCTGAACTTTAAGTTAAAAGTTACACGTTACAATATAACTATCTCAAAATAAATAAAAACTTACCTGTGAAATAAATAAAAAACTAAGATTAAACTATAAATTAACCTAACATAACTATTCTAAAAAAATAAAAAAAACTTCCAATTAAAAAAACTAAATTACAAATTTAAATAAACCTAATACTACGAAAAATAAGAAAAATCTAAGATTACAAAAAATAATAAACACAAAAAATACAAAAAATAAAAAAATAAAAACAATTACACCTAATCTTATAGCTCTATAAATATAAAAACACCCCCTAACCTAACAATAAACTACCAATAGCCCTTAAAAGGGCCTTTTGTAGGGCATTGCCCTAAGTTAAACAGCTCTTTTACATAAAAAAAAGTAAAAACACCCCCACCCAACCAACCCCCAAAATAAAAAAACCAAATTTAAAAAAATCCAATAGGATGAGAGCTACTGAAATCCTATTGGCTGATTTGAACAGCCAATAGGATTTTAGTAGCTCTCATCCTATTGGTTGATTTGAAAATAAATGTCAGCCAATAGGAATGCAAGGTACCCCATTTTTACGGTTACCTTGCATTCAAACTTCAGTTTTTACATATTTTTAGTGTTTATTACTTTTTGTAATGTTAGATTTTTTAAATTTTTTTCGTAGTATTAGGTTTATTTAAATTTGTAATTTAGGTTTTTTAATTGGTAGTTTTTTTATTTTATTAGAATGTTAGGTTAATTTATACTTTAATCTTAGGTTTTCTTTTATTTATTATTTTCTTTTATTTCACAGGTAAGATTTTATTTATTTTAAGATAGTTATATTGTAACTTTTAATTTAAAAATATAAAAAGTTTAATAACTTTATTTACGGCTAGATTTGGAGTTTGGCGGTAGCCGTGAAAACCAGCGTTAGAGGCTCCTAACGCTGGTTTTAGGCTACCGCCGGTATTTGGAGTCAGTCAGGAAAGGGTATAACGCTCACTTTTCAGCCGCGACTTTTCCATACCGCAGATCCCCTTATGTAAATTGCGTATCCTATCTTTTCAATGGGATCTTTCTAACTCCGGTATTTAGAGTCGTGGCTGAAGTGAGCGTTAGAATTCTAACGACAAAACTCCAGCCGCAGAAAAAAGTCAGTAGTTAAGAGCTTTCTGGGCTAACGCCGGTTCATAAAGCTCTTAACTACTGTGCTCTAAAGTACACTAACACCCATAAACTACCTATGTACCCCTAAACCGAGGTCCCCCCACATCGCCGCCACTCGATTAAATTTTTTTAACCCCTAATCTGCCGACCGCCACCTACGTTATCCTTATGTACCCCTAATCTGCTGCCCCTAACACCGCCGACCCCTGTATTATATTTATTAACCCCTAACCTGCCCCCCACAACGTCGCCGCAAGCTACCTACAATAATTAACCCCTAATCTGCCGACCGCAAAGCGCCGCTACTTACGTTATCCTTATGTACCCCTAATCTGCTGCCCCTAACACCGCCGACCCCTATATTATATTTATTAACCCCTAATCTGCCCCCCACAACGTTGCCTCCACCTGCCTACACTTATTAACCCCTAATCTGCCGAGCGGACCGTACCGCTATTATAATAAAGTTATTAACCCCTAATCCGCCTCACTAACCCTATAATAAATAGTATTAACCCCTAATCTGCCCTCCCTAACATTGCCGACACCTAACTTCAAACATTAACCCCTAATCTGCCGACTGGAGCTCACCGCTATTCTAATAAATGTATTAACCCCTAAAGCTAAGTCTAACCCTAACACTAACACCCCCCTAAGTTAAATATAATTTAAATCTAACAAAATAAATTAACTCTTATTAAATAAATTATTCCTATTTAAAGCTAAATACTTACCTGTAAAATAAATCCTAATATAGCTACAATATAAATTATATTTATATTATAGCTATTTTAGGATTTATATTTATTTTACAGGTAACTTTGTATTTATTTTAACCAGGTACAATAGCTAAAATAGTAAAAATAATTACAAAATTACCTGTAAAATAAATCCTAACCTAAGTTACAATTAAACCTAACACTACACTATCAATAAATTAATTAAATAAAATACCTACAATTACCTACAATTAAACCTAACACTACACTATCAATACATTAATTAAATACAACATCTACAAATAAATACAATGAAATAAACTAACTAAAGTACAAAAAATAAAAAAGAACTAAGTTACAAAAAATAAAAAAATATTTACAAACATCAGAAAAATATTACAACAATTTTAAACTAATTACACCTACTCTAAGCCCCCTAATAAAATAACAAAGACCCCCAAAATAAAAAAATGCCTTACCCTATTCTAAATTACTAAAGTTCAAAGCTCTTTTACCTTACCAGCCCTGAACAGGGCCCTTTGCGGGGCATGCCCCAAAGAATTCAGCTCTTTTGCCTGAAAAAAAAACCACATACAATACCCCCCCCAACATTACAATCCACCACCCATATACCCCTAATCTAACCCAAACCCCCCTTAAATAAACCTAACACTAAGCCCCTGAAGATCTTCCTACCTTATCTTCACCATACCAGGTTCACCGATCGATCCAGAAGAGCTCCTCCGATGTCCTGAACAAAGCCCAAGCGGGGGGCTGAAGATGTCCATGATCCGGCTGAAGTCATCATCCAAGCGGGAGCTGAAGAGGTCCATGATCCGGCTGAAGTCATCATCCAAGCGGGAGCTGAAGAGGTCCATGATCCGGCTGAAGTCTTCTATCAACGGCATCTTCAATCTTCTTTCTTCCGGATCCATCTTGCAGACCTCCGACGCGGAACATCCTGCTGGCCCGACGGACTACGGCGAATGAAGGCTCCTTTAAGGGACGTCATCCAAGATGGCGTCCCTCGAATTCCGATTGGCTGATAGGATTCTATCAGCCAATCGGAATTAAGGTAGGAAAATTCTGATTGGCTGATGGAATCAGCCAATCAGAATCAAGTTCAATTCGATTGGCTGATCCGATCAGCCAATCAGATTGAGCTCGCATTCTATTGGCTGATCGGAACAGCCAATAGAATGCGAGCTCAATCTGATTGGCTGATCGGATCAGCCAATCGGATTGAACTTGATTCTGATTGGCTGATTCCATCAGCCAATCAGAATTTTCCTACCTTAATTCCGTAACTTAAGAACTAAGTTACAAAAAATAAAAAAATATTTACAAACATCAGAAAAATATTACAACAATTTTAAACTAATTACACCTACTCTAAGCCCCCTAATAAAATAACAAAGCCCCCCAAAATAAAAAAATGCCCTACCCTATTCTAAATTACTAAAGTTCAAAGCTCTTTTGCCTTACCAGCCCTGAACAGGGCCCTTTGCGGGGCATGCCCCAAAGAATTCAGCTCTTTTGCCTGAAAAAACCCCACATACAATACCCCCCCCCAACATTACAATCCACCACCCACATACCCTAATCTAACCCAAACCCCCCTTAAATAAACCTAACATCTTCCTACCTTATCTTCAGCCATGATCCGGCTGAAGTCTTCTATCAACGGCATCTTCAATCTTCTTTCTTCCGGATCCATCTTGCAGACCTCCCACGCGGAACATCCTGCTGGCCCGATGGACTACCGGCGAATGAAGGCTCCTTTAAGGGACGTCATCCAAGATGGCGTCCCTTGAATTCCGATTGGCTGATAGGATTCTATCAGCCAATCGGAATTAAGGTAGGAAAATTCTGATTGGCTGATCGGAACAGCCAATAGAATGCGAGCTCAATCTGATTGGCTGATCGGATCAGCCAATTGGATTGAACTTGATTCTGATTGGCTGATTCCATCAGCCAATCAGAATTTTCCTACCTTAATTCCGATTGGCTGATAGAATCCTATCAGCCAATCGGAATTCGAGGGACGCCATCTTGGATGACGTCCCTTAAAGGAGCCTTCATTCGTCGGTAGTCCGTCGGGCCAGCAGGATGTTCCGCGTCGGAGGTCTGCAAGATGGATCCGGAAGAAAGAAGTTTGAAGATCCCGTTGATAGAAGACTTCAGCCGGATCATGGACCTCTTCAGCTCCCGCTTGGATGATGACTTCAGGCGGATCATGGACCTCTTCAGCTCCCGCTTGGATGATGACTCCAGCCGGATCATGGACATCTTCAGCCCCCCGCTTGGGCTTGGATCAGGACATCGGAGGAGCTCTTCTGGATCGATCGGTGAACCTGGTATGGTGAAGATAAGGTAGGAAGATCTTCAGGGGCTTAGTGTTAGGTTTATTTAAGGGGGGTTTGGGTTAGATTAGGGGTATGTGGGTGGTGGATTGTAATGTTGGGGGGGTATTGTATGTGTTTTTTTTTCAGGCAAAAGAGCTGAATTCTTTGGGGCATGCCCCGCAAAGGGCCCTGTTCAGGGCTGGTAAGGTAAAAGAGCTTTGATCTTTAGTAATTTAGAATTGGGTAGGGCATATTTTTTATTTTGGGGGTCTTTGTTATTTTATTAGGGGGCTTAGAATAGGTGTAATTAGTTTAAAATTGTTGTAATATTTTTCTGATGTTTGTAAATATTTTTTTATTTTTTGTAACTTAGTTCTTTTTTATTTTTTGTACTTTAGTTAGTTTATTTCATTGTATTTATTTGTAGATATAGTATTTAATTAATTTATTGATAGTGTAGTGTTAGGTTTAATTGTAGGTAATTGTAGGTATTTTACTTAATTAATTTATTGATAGTGTAGTGTTAGGTTTAATTGTAACTTAGGTTAGGATTTATTTTACAGGTAATTTTGTAATTATTTTAACTATTTTAGCTATTGTACCTGGTTAAAATAAATACAAAGTTACCTGTAAAATAAATATAAATCCTAAAATAGCTATAATATAAATATAATGTGGCGCTGCGGAATCTGTTGGCGCTCTACAAATAACCGATAATAATAATATTAGGATTTATTTTACAGGTAAGTATTTAGCTTTAAATAGGAATAATTTATTTAATAAGAGTTAATTTATTTCTTTAGATTTAAATTATATTTAATTTAGGGGGGTGTTAGTGTTAGGGTTAGACTTAGCTTTAGGGGTTAATACTTTTATTAGAATAGCGGTGAGCTCCAGTCAGCAGATTAGGGGTTAATGTTTGAAGCTAGGTGCCGGCGATGTTAGGGAGGGCAGATTAGGGGTTAATACTATTTATTATAGGGTTAGTGAGGCGGATTAGGGGTTAATAACTTTATTATAATAGCGGTGCAGTCCGGTCCGCTCGGCAGATTAGGGGTTAATAAGTGTAGGCAGGTGGAGGCGACATTGTGGGGGGCAGATTAGGGGTTAATAAATATAATATAGGGGTCGGCGGTGTTAGGGGCAGCAGATTAGGGGTACATAGGGATAATGTAAGTAGCGGCGGTTTACGGAGCGGCAGATTAGGGGTTAAAAATAATATGCAGGGGTCAGCGATAGCGGGGGCGGCAGAATAGGGGTTAATAAGTGTAAGGTTAGGGTGTTTAGACTCGGGGTACATGTTAGGGTGTTAGGTGCAGACGTAGGAAGTGTTTCCCCATAGACAACAATGGGGCTGCGTTAGGAGCTGAACGCGGCTTTTTTGCAGGTGTTAGGTTTTTTTTCAGCTCAAACAGCCCCATTGTTTTCTATGGGGGAATCGTGCACGAGCACGTTTTTGAGGCTGGCCGCGTCCGTAAGCAACTCTGGTATCGAGAGTTGCAGTGGCGTTAAATATGCCTGTACGCTCCCTTTTTGGAGCCTAACGCAGCCATTCTGTGAACTCTCAATACCAGAGTTATTTAAAAGGTGCGGCCAGAAAAAAGCCAGCGTTAGCTACGCGGGTCGTTACCGACAAAACTTTAAATCTAGGCCTTAGTGTCCGCAATGTCGGGGAGTGGCGGATTAGGGGTGTTTAGACTTGAGGTTTATGTTAGGGTGTTAGGTTTAAACGTAATTTTCTTTCCCCCATAGACATCAATGGGGTTACGTTACGGCGATTTGCCATTCCGCGATCGCAGGTGTTAGTTTTTTTTTCTAACACTTTCTCCCCATTTTTGTCTATGGGGGAAAGCATGCAAGAGCATGTAAACTCAGCTCTTAGCTTTTGTGCGGTATGAAGCTTAACGCCATAACGCACAGCACAAGGAGGCTTTTCAGTAACTCGTAATGGCAGCGCTATGGAAAGTGCAATAACGCTCATTTTATTGCGTTATTTACGCAATATAGCACAAAACTCACAATTTATGTGATAGTAATTAGAATAAGTATTACAAAGAGAAATCAAACAATAAATTGAGAATAAAAGCACCACTACAGCCTTTCTGTACAATTTTGTTTTTTCATTCAACGCTCTCAATTTCCCCCCCAAATAGCTCATGCTAAAAGACCCACATTCCTCACTTTCTCACACACCTGCTCCATAACAAGTTTGTATTTAATAGTTATACTTGGAGACTCAACTCAGAGAAGGGCAGGGACGGGAGAGGCAGCAGCAGGAAGTGACTGAACAATACTTAATAATACATTGAACCCAAAAATACACCTCCAGGGGAAGAGGATGACAAACACCTGGCTAGATCCCCTTGGACACAGCGGCCAGAAGTTCCCTGAGGATTTGGCATTAATGGATATTGACCACCACAGAGAAAGGAGGGCAGAAGTGGAAGCAGGGGCAGGCAGCAGAGTTGCTGAACAAGGTAGGTAGGCCTGACAGTATATAATCCTGCCTAATGGATTCCAAATGCCCATATATTGATCGGAAACCATAGCATGAATAGCCCTCTGCTACTCCAAGATACGTTCCAGCATATCCAAAGTGTGGGGGAAGAGCTGACTGGCTTTAAAACTGGGGCGGAAGGGGCCTGCAATCCGTCTGCACCATTCAAGTAAAGTTGCCTTCAGGAATAGCCTCAGCATGGAGGAGCAATGATCAGTAACCCTACCAAATCTAATGACCCACTCCTGCCCTGACTGGAGCTGCCTGTCTTTGTACCACCAGTAGTAGTACCACTACCCTTATCCTCATCACATGCCCTGGGCTTCCTCCAGTGTGCCATTATGGAGTGGAAGTCATGATAGCCACTAGGAGTACTCTATAAGGCTGTGGTAAACCTAGAGTTGCCTTCAGGAAATAGCCTCAACATGGAGGAGGAATGATCAGTAGCCCTATCAATCTACTGACCTACTCCTGCCTTTATACCATCACTAGCAGTACCACTACCCTCATCTTCATCACACGCCCTGGGCTGCCACCAGTATGCTATCAGCAAGAGGGAGTCATTATGGTTGCTAGGAGCACTGCATAAGTCTGTGGTAAAATGCACAGACTGTCCAGAAGCCTTCTCTAGCTCCTCCTTCAACACAGCAATGCAGGATCGGAAAAAAAAAAATACACAAAAAAACAAACCAATTATTAAAAATAATACAAATGATTCCTATTCTAAACCATTTAAAAAAAAAAGAACCCTAATCTTTAATAAACTACCAATAGCCCTTAAAAGGGCCTTTTGTAAGGCATTGCCCTAAAGTTAACAGCTCTTTTGCTACAAAATAAAAACAAACACCCTCTAACATTACAAAACCCCACCCACCCCAAACCCACCTCAAAAAAAACTTTAAAAAAACCTAACACTAACCCCTCTTTAGGTACTCACAGTTGCTGAAGTCCGGCTTGAATGATCTTCATCCCAGCGACTCCATCTTCATCAAGGCAGCTCCATCTTCATCCATCAAGGAACCGGCATCTTCTTCATCCCTGCAGAGACGGAGGGCCTTCAATCCGACATGGAGGTCCTCTTCATGTGATTGTCTGCCGCACACTGAGAATTAAACAGCCAATAGTAAACAGCCAATAGGATTTAATCAGCTCTAATTCCTATTGGCTGATTTAAATTTTTCAGACAATAGGAATGCAATGGTACCCCCAGTATAAAAGGGGTACCTTGCATTTGAATCCTCAGTGTGTGGCGGACAATCGCATGAAGAGGGCCTCCACGTCTGATCGATTGACCTCCGCCTGGACCTCCGCCTCCGCAGGGATGAAGAAGATGCCGGTCCCTCAATGGATGAAGATGGAGCCGCTGGGATGAAGATCGTTCAAGCCGGAGTTCAGCAACTGTGAGTACCTAAAGAGGGGTTAGTGTTAGATTTTTAAAAAGGTTTTTTGGGGATGTTTTTTTTTTAGATTAGGGCTAATGGGCAATCTTAAAAGAGCTGAATGCCCTTTTAAGGGCAGTAAAAGAGCTGAATGCCCTTTTAAGGGCAATGCCCATACACATGCCCTTTCAGGGCAATGGGTAAATTAGGGTTTGTTGTTGTTTTTTTTTATTTTGTGGGTTTGGGGTGGGGTGGGGGTTTGTAATGTTAGGGGGTGTTTGTTTTTATTTTGTAGCAAAAGAGTTGATTTCTTTAGGGCAATGCCCTACAAAAGGCCCTTTTAAGGGCTATTGGTAGTTTATTATAGATTAGGGTTCTTTTATTTAGGGTTGTTTTTTTTTGTTTTTTTAAACTGGGAATTAGATTTTTTTTGTATAATTCGTTTGTTATTTCATGTAATGTTTTTTTTTTTCTTTTTGGGGTGTTTTTTTTTTTAAAAACTATTTTTTTATTTGTAATGGGCAGCAAAAGAGCTGAATGCTCTTTTAAGGGCAATGCCCATACAAATGCCCTTTTCAGGGCAATGGGTAGATTAGGTTTAACTTTATTTTTATTTTGTGCATTTGGGGGGTGGGGGTTTGTATACTGTTAGGGGATGTTTGTTTTTCTTTTTTTTTATCAAAAAAACTGATTTCTTTAGGGCAATGCCCTTCAAAAGGCCCCTTTAAGGGCCTACAAAAGGCCCTTTTAAGGGACCTTTGTAGTTTATTATAGATTAGGTTTTTTTTTATTTATTCTTTTTATTTTTTTTAAACTGGGTATTAGAATAGGAATAATTTTATTGTTTTGGATTATTCCGATTGTTATTTTTTGTAATGGTAGTTTTTTTATTTTTTGTAATTTTAGAGTTTTTTATTTTTTGTAATGGTAGTTTTATATTTTTGTAATATTAGTTTTTATTTTTTTGTAATGTTAGTTTTTAGTGTAAGGCAGCTTAGGATTTACTTTTATTTCACAGGTAAGTTTGTATTTATTTTAAAGGACCATGATACCTAAATGTTGAAACACTTGAAAGTGATGCAGCATAGCTGTAAAAAGCTGACTAGAAAATATCAGCTGAACATTTCTATGTAATAAAAAAGATATTTTACCTCAAAGATTCCTCAGTAGCCACATCCCATTGTAAAGGACTTCTAAGCAGCAAATCAGTATGTCTGTCCCGGGACAGCTAAGGGAGTGAGCTTACGTGCACACTCATCTGATATCCCTATTCAGTTTAAGGACGTTTGCTATGAAATCTCATGAGAGTTAAGTGAAATCTCATGAGATTACAGTAAAAGAGTTCATGACCTCAGCACTGCTGCTGCTGATTAACTGCTGTTCATTTCTTCATTATTATTTTTTTACCTGCAGCTGAGCAACAGCTGAAGTATATATTTTTACACAGAACTTACTCTGCTGAGCTGAGGAAGTTTTGAGGTAAAATATCTTCTTTTTTTACATAGAGATCCTCAGGTGATATTTTCCTGTCAGCTTTTTACAGTTATACTGCATCAATTTCAAATGATTTAGCATATGAGTATTATGTCCCTTTAACTAGGTAGTTAGTAAATAGTTAAATACAAACTCACCTGTAAAATAAAAGTAAAAACTTAAGCTAGCTTCAATAAAAACTTAAGCTAGCTTCAGTAAAAACTTAAGCTAGCTTCAATAATATTGTAGCTAGCTTGGGTTTTATTTTTATTTCACAGGTAAATTTGTATTTAGTTTTAAATAGATATTATTTAGTTAATAATTGTAACTTTAATTTAGGTCTATTTAATTATGTTAAAGTTAGGGGATGTTAGGTTTAGGGGTGGTAGGGTTAGGTTTAGGGTGAGGGGTTAATATAGTATCATTTAGGTTGCTGCGATGTGGGGGTGCAGTTTAGGGGTTAATAGGTTTAGTTAGTGTTGGCGATGTCGGGGAACGGCGATTTAGGGGTTAATACTTTATTTAGTTAGTGTTGGCAATGTTTGGGAACGGCGGTTTAGGGGTTAATAGGTTTAGGTAGTGTTGGCGATGTGTGGGGGGCGGTTTAGGGGTTAATAGGTTTAGTTAGTGTCGGTGATGTCGGCGAACGGCGGTTTAGGGGATAATACTTTATTTAGTTATTTAGTTAGTGTTGGCAATGTTTGAGAATGGCTGTTTAGGGGTTAAAGAGACACTGAACCCAAATTTTTCTTTCGTGATTCAGATAGAGCATGCAATTCTAAGCAACTTTCTAATTTACTCCTATTATCAATTTTCTTTGTTCTCTTGCTATCTTTATATGAAAAAGAAGACATCTAAGCTTTTTTTTATAGTTCAGACCTCTGGACAGCACTTTTTTATTGGTGGATGAATTTATCCACCAATCAGCAAGAAAAACCCAGGTTGTTCACCAAAAATGGGCCGGCATCTAAACTTACATTCTTGCATTTCAAATAAAGATACCAAGAGAATGAAGAAAATTAGAAAGTTGCTTAAAATTTCATGCACTATCTGAATCACGAAAGAAAAAATTGGGGTTCAGTGTCCATTTAATATGTTTAGGTAGTTTTGGAGATGTGGGTGGGGTGCGGTTTAGGGGTTAATAGGTTTAGTTAGTGTCGGTGATGTCGGGGAAAGGCGCTTTAGGGGTTAATAACTTTAGTGATTTAGTTAGTGTTGGCGATGTGGGGGGCTGCGTTTAGGGGTTAATAGGTTTAAGTAGTGTTGGCGATGTTGGTAACGGCAATTTAGGCGTAAATAGCTTTATTTAGTGGTGGCGGCGGTGGTTTTACATAATTTTGTTTTTGCATTTGCCGGCACATTAGTTACGTTAAATTAAATAGTTTTTTCAGATCCTTTCTTTTTTTTGGATCCATTCTTTATTCATATGCATCATTCGATAACTTAGTTCAGAATAGAATAATGCATATAAAATAAGAATGGATCCGAAAAAAATAATGAATCCGAAAAAACGAATGGATCCGAAACCGATTTAATGTAAGGTAACTAATTTGCTGAAACAATTTTTTTTTAAACTTATCTAAACTAATTTGCCGAAACAAAATTATTTTTTAACTAATTGAAAACGAAACAAAACAAACCGAATTTTTCAGCGGCGCACATGTCTAATATAAAGTAATCATGTCACCTCTCAAGTGCCCTTTTTCTAGAGAAAACAGACCCAGTTTGGCTAACCTCTCCTCATAGCTTAAATTCTCAGTTCCCTTTTAAGTTTTGTGGCCCTTCTCTGAACTTTTTCTAAGTCTGAAATTTATTTTATTGAGATTGGTCCCCAGAACTGTACTCCATACTCAAGGTGAGGTCTTACCAGGGATTTATATTGTGACAGAATTGTGCTTTACTCTCTTGCATCAGTGCCTCTTTTAATACACGCTAGTATCTTATTAGCCTTAGAAGCCGCTGCCCTGCATTGTGCACCCATCTTTAACTTGTTACCTATTACTACTCCCAAATCCCTTTCCTCCTCTTTTTTGCTAATTCTAGTCCAATTTAAATGATAGGCTGCCTGCTTATTTTTACTTTCAAATTTCCAGTATTAAATCTCATTTTTCAATTACCTGCCCATTCTTCTAATTTTTGTAGATCCCCTTGTAAAGCAATTTCATCCTGCACTGACCTAATGATCTTACACAACTTTACACAAGTACTTCTTCCAAGTGTCTTGGAATCTAACTATAAACCAATGATCACTTAAAAAACAGTCCTAGCAGTTTTTAGTTCCTAATATATGCTATATAATTATTTATGCAAATTTTTAATAATGAACACGGCCAGTATTTTTTTCCAGAAAAGGTGGCAACCCTACCCATATTACTAATGACTTTCCACTGTCTTAAGTCTTGCAAAATACTTATTTGGAAGAATTTTCTAAATTAGGAAACATTTATAAGTCCTGACTAAAATCTCTATATGTATCACTTCCTAAAACTCTAGCACAGTCATCTGGCCCATTACTACAACCATTACTACACTTATGATGATTTTGGCATTTTTAGATACACGATGGAGAAGAAAATTGAATAAAACCATATGAAAACCTACTTGCATTTGAGTGCAAGTTTTCATTCTCTAAAAGCTATTGCCTCAGCTATTTGTACAACAAAATGTTGATCCAGTTCAGTTGAAATGTATACTTTTATATATCTAATTCACATCTTGTTGTATATATATATATTGCAGTTTAAACAAGTTCTTGTTTTTTTATTTCCACAAAAGAGTCACAGATCCTTTGAAACAACATTTTTGTAGAATGGATGCTACTAATCTGGTACAAATGTCTCTGGCTGAGACATTGGTTGGCAAATTGCAGCTCAAAGTAAAATTTATAACCATCACTTTGAAGTGGATACGTAGTTTTGAAAGCAACAAGACCAGCTAATCTCTTAAAGGTCTGGTATAAGAATACATTAGCTGTGTGAAGTTGGCACCCCATGTAATTAAATTGTGAATACAAATATACCATTTGTTAGTGCTACGTTAGTGCTGATTTGTGCTGCAACATATTGCACATTATAATTTACCCCATGTGACCTCAATCTCCGCCCCATTTTCACCACATCTAATTAAATCACAAAAAAAATAACATACCATTCGTTAGTGCTACATTAGTGCTGATTTGTGCTGCAAAAATGAACAGTAGTGCTGGTTTCGTTTCTGAGACACTGCACATTATATTTCAGCTCATGTGACCTCATCTCCGCCCACTTTCCACCCCATGTAATTAAATCATGAAAAAAAATACAATTTGTTAGTGCTACGTTAGTGCGGATTTGTGCTGCAAAAAATAATATTTGTGCTGGTTTCGTTTCTAAGATATTGCACTTTATATTTTAGCCCATGTGACCTTATCTCTGCCCACTTTACACCCCATGTGATTAAATCATGACAAACAATACACCATTCTTTAGTGCTACTTTTGTGCTGCTTTGTGTCGCAAAAACTAACATTTGTGCCGGTTTCGTTTTGAAGAAATTGCACTTTATATTTCAGCCCATGTGACCTCATCTCCGTCCATGTAATTAAAGGGATATGAAACCCAAATTTGTTCTTTCATGATTCAGATAGAGCATGCAATTTTAAGCAATTTTCTAATTTACTCCTATTATCAATTTTTCTTTGTTCTCTTGGTATGCTTTGTTGAAGGAGCAGCAAGGCACTACTGTTTGCTGACTGAACACATGGATGATCCAATGACAATTAGTATATATATGCAGCAACCAATCCGCAGCTAGAACCTAGGTTCTTTGTTGCTCCTGAGCTTTCCTAGATAAACCTCTCAGCAAAAGATAACAAGAGAAGGAAGCAAATTAAATAATTGAAGTAAATTGTAAAGTTGTTTAAAATTGTATTCTCTATTTGACTCATGAAAGAAAATATTTGGGTTTCATGTCCCTTTAAATCATGAAAAAATATACCATTTAGTAGTGCTA